>NC_143436.1:64145000-64185000 GCF_987193195.1 Phasianus colchicus | reverse complement strand
TGTTATCAAGCACTCAAGGGAGCTGATTCAAAGCTGCACTCACACATATGGGCTGAAACACTGATTTGCTGGGAAGCACCTTCCACTGTTTTGCTAATACAGCTGTGGCTGACTTCTCTTCCCTTTGTTTAGCCCATCTTCCCTACATTGTTTTCAGATAATCCTACTCTATAGCTGCTGCCATAGCTCTACCCAGTATATGGGGCTGACTTTGTAATTCTAGCCTTGTAAATAATTCCAATACCTCAATACGTACATACAACCAGATATATAAACTCTGCACTTGGAAAGCCATAGCTTTTAGATGCACTAAGACATCACCTAGAAGAAAAGGAAGGAAATAGAAGCAAAGGGTAAACCAGAGAAAGCTTATTTTCTTTTCTTTGGGTCCAAAATCTCCCTATTAGTTTTGTATAGTATTTAATAAAAAGGGCATGATCTAGTCCCTTAGTAAAATGAAACATCCACTTAAGATTTTTTTATTTTTTTTTTTTAAAGCAAGAAAACAACACAAAACTTGGAAGAAAAAAGTCTGCAGTTTAAAAACTTCATTGCTCTAGGGATTAATAAATGGCTGTCCATTTTGAATAGGTTCCAGTACTGGCACATTGTCTCATCAGTAAATAAAGATGTTAACAGTTTACTTTTCTTGACAATTAACAAATTGTTTTTAAATATCAAGACCAAATGTTGGCATTCTCCATAAATCTCTGCATCAAACAGGTGCCCACAAGATACACTTGCCAGACTTAAGTATACATGAAAGCCAAATATAAATACAGTTAGCATGGTGTTTTTAGTAGTTAGAGCCAAATTCAACACTGATGTGATATCTTTGAATTAAGTAATCTGTCCCCATCAATGAAACTTACTCTTACTTCATATACAGACCCCATAATTCAAATGAGATTCTGTTGGCCTGCTTAAAAACCTTGAAAGTAAATAATTCCCATAATTAATATATGTCAGCTACATGATCTTGTAATTCTAGGTGTCTAAGATAGTTGATGAGAAACTGTGCAATCTAATTGTGAATCTAATTCAAAATGTTTTAGTAAATGGATGCTGTAGTAAATGCTGTGAGTATTTCAACGTTTAGCTACTTTAGCACAAGTGGCAGGAGTCTGTAAGCATACGTTGTAGACACACTTCATGCAGCTTTGCACCAAGGCTTTGCACCCAAGAGGGTGGAAAAATATGGTTGTCTTGCACAGGAAGTAAGGTATGAAGATGCCTTGAATTCAGCCCATCAAAACAGAAGGTCCCAAACCATCTGTGTGTGAAGAGGTCAGCTACTGTTTGGGTTTCAGAAATCATATTCTGTCATTATTTCCAGAGATATGGTTAAAGTGAGCCTTGCTTTGCATGCTAACTTTGTTTTGTAGGGAAAGATATGTAGATCCTTCACATATTTAAAATCTTCAGCGTGTAGTCTAACAGTGAATTCCAAGAGATATATTCCCACGGTGAATTTCTTCCTTATGGTGAATGTTTCTCTGTGGATAAAATTTGGGGAAATAATTTGCATATGAATAAAGAAAACATTTTAATATAGTTAATGCTGTTCAAAATAATGAATTATAAATGATGGACCCTTCAGTCAAGCCCAGCTTCTGAACAACATAATCTCCATTTAGTCAAATGGTCCTAAGCTACCCTTGCTAGGCATGGCACAGCTCACTTACAACAGCAAAAAAGAGTCATGTTTATCCTCAGACATTAGTCTAGATTAGTACAATAAATCCTTGGTGCATACTTCCCCCCCCCCAGCTTCAGATCTGAGGGAGCCTGGGTGGTGAGTGAAGGAGGGTGAACACCAGAAAGACTGCCAGGATCACCCGCACTCTACCTTGCACTTTCCACTGCTCTCTAACACAATCATCAGATCTAAGCAAAGAGCAGTATTTAGGTCAGATAGGCCAACTACTCCTGTCACCCTCTTCCTTCCCTTTTTCATCACCATAGCAAAAGTCTTCTCCTTTATCACATGGAAGAGAAGAAATTCAGAGGTTGAGGAAAAAGGGTGCAGGCTGACACTATCAGAGTATGCAATGGTAAGTACTCAGAGCCTATATTCAGGAAAACTAAGAAAATTTTTAAATGGGAGCCATTTAGGAAAATTGTCATGGCAGATCATATATATCTGGAACCTCTCATTTTTCTCAAAGGAGAAAACTATACTCCTTGAGTCATGTCTCAGAAGAACTGCTCAAAGAGATCCAGGATTTTTCTCTTTATTTAATAGGTTAATTTTGACTGCTGCTAATTCTGTTGTTCTTTAGCACCCAGGTATTTCCTTCCCATTGCAAGGTCTCTTAACCCTTTCCAAAAGCTGCAAGCAATTCCATTCCCCTACAGCTATCACTTAGTCAGCTTAAGTGATTCTATAATAGAATATATTAAAATTCCTATCTTTGAGCTGCCCTGATATATCATCATACAACAGGATCTGTCACTATGTTTGAACATCCTTATTTAATATGTTAGGATGTTATCTGCAATATGTCATATTCCTGTCCCTAGCTGTATCCTAATAAAAAAAGTAAAAAATAAAATAAAAAAAAAAGAGCAAGTGCCCAGGCTGAGCAGGAGCAGAGGAGCAAATTCTGAAAAAGAACTGGAAAGCTAACAGTGCCAAAAAGAAGGTCTAAAACATTTTGCTGTAAAGCAAAATTTGGACTCCACCAGTTCCTCTTTCTCTCTTCTCTAGGATTTGTTCTATTGGATGGTAGCAATATTTTTTTAAGTATTTTTAAAGTACTATTTTTAAAATGGTGTAGTAGCCTTTAAAGTAGTTTATGAGTGAGCTATGAAGCAATATTCACTGAAGTACTCAGTACCAGAACAAAAATGGTATATCCAGCAAGTTTTATCATAGGTTGAGACAAATTTACTGCTTATTTTCTCATTGTTGAAGAGTAAAAGATGCAATTATGAGTGCTGTAGCACACACTCAGATGTGTGTGAAACATGTAAATGTGAAATTAATACATCTTACAGTGCTGAGACTTCAAAAACTGTCTCACATATCAAATGAGGATAAAAACTTCTGTGCAGAAGGAAATGTGTTTGTTACTTTTGCTGAGAGACTGAAGCACAGAAAGGCAAAGGTGGGACTTTCGCTAAACGTAGTCATTATTAAGCATTACTGATCTGCTTTGCAAGTCAGCCACCTCTCAAATAACCCGTCAGTGTTGTCAGGATAGCAGAGATACATTCTGATGTTGAGACTACTAGGAAATTTGTCTTTGGCTTTGCTTTTAGCACAGATGCAAACACTCATAAAATGAAGCATGTTTTGATAATCTAACTGACATGTATTTACAAGTTAATTATTAATTTTTTTAATTATAAGAACTGACGGTATTCTGTATGAATAAGAATGGCCATACACAAAAGATAAAAAGAAAAAAACAGCTGCATGGATTTAAATAACAAGATGTTGTAAACTTCCAAAGATAAGCCAAACAGCAACAGTCAATACAAAAATATTCATTACCTTGCTTGGGAGAGTTAGGTTCCATCTTGCCTAATGATTCTCACCACACTTCCTCTGGGTTTGGGACCTGCACCTTTTGACCAGAACTGACCCACTAGTTTTGCTGTCTTTTTACATTAAGTCTCAGCCCACTTCTCTCATCTGTGTGAGGAAAGACATCAAGACAATTACTTTAGACTCCAATTTAGAGAAGCCTGGGTTCAAACTCTTTCTCCTCCCAAAATTTTTCATGGATCATTGGATTAGTCATTTTCTGTGTGGTCTAATACTTGGTGTGCTAAATGAGATTTTTAAATTCATGGATATAAGGAAAAATAATTAGATAATCATGACTTTACTTTCATATCAAGCATGACCAGAGTGCTTAACTTCTAGGATAGTGTTTAAATTGTATCTTGATGCATCCCACATGGCAGTTTTTGTGGAAAACTGTCTACATGCTTGTAAATTATCAGTGCCAGGAAATGACTGTGTTGTTGGTATATATATGGCATAGGACTCTGTTTAATTTGCTATTTGTAAGCAGGCTGTTTTTCTGCACAGCTCCAAACTATAGCCCATGTAGTCTGAATAAGGTCAGGATTCACACCTTGAGCAGAAATTGCTTCTACAAAGAATCTAATACTATTTTAAAAATTTAGAATCTGCATTTCATCGTAACCCAAACAACCTGAAAGTTTCTTCTCATGAGCCTTGTCTTCTCCTTCATCTCCATTGTATTGTAACTAGTCTCACATGGTCTAATGACTCAGTAGGAAACCATCAGCATTTTTACACACAAGTTTAACAACAGCTAACAAGCCAGGTCAAAAGAAATATCCTACAATGCTGCTGTAACTTTTCTGGAAGAAGTAGACAGCATATGTAACACATGGCAATGAGCTACCACCTCTTCCATCATTCCTCTGTTCCCTGACACATGGAGATTTGTGCAAATGGGGGCAGGCAGAACCTTTTTAAAAATACAGCTCCATCCATATTCATCCAGAAACCACATTTTCCTGCATACTGGATTTTTGGTTTTATTTTATTTTGCCAGTGTTCTCTTAGATGTAGTTCTGATTATAACCTGACCACCAACCTCCCCAAACTGAACTTTTGCACTGATTAAAAGTAAAGGCACTGTGTTTATGAAAGTCAGCAAATCTGTGAGTCAAAAGAAGACACCTTACCAAAGGGTCAGAATTTGATATAAGGAAGAAAATGTCCAAAAGCATGGAAAAAATGCTACTCCTTGGGTAAAGAGATTCCGTTTCTGAGAAAAATCGTGCATTAATAATTCATTTCTTTACAGACTTTCTACTCTTGACTCTAAGGAGGTAAAATAGTTTGAAAGCCCCACAGAGGTGGGGAAAAATATTATATATTTCCTACCTTCAGCATGTTTTAAACCAATTGACCTCTGTATGGTGTGAAGGCCTCTAACCTCATGGAAGAAAACAACTTTGAATGCCCAGTACAAAATTCAATGTCTAGAAGGTGGGAAGGAAAGAAAACAAAGAAGCTACTAAATTGTTGCCTCAATTCCTATATCTCAATTTATAACAACTTGGATCAAGGGAATGAAGAGAGGAAGGTTAACTTAATCCAGTTTTAAACTTTTCAACAAGGATCACGGTTTCACTTTAATATACTTTCCTTCTCTACTACTTGTCCAGTGTGACATAGTGCACATGGTGGAATGTTTAACAATTGTTTTCTAATGCACTGTTCCTCATCCCGATTTGAACTAACAGGAAAAATCCCTACACATTGCCTACTTGTAGCTTGTACTAGTACCCATTTTATATTTTTCAATATCAGATAGATACACCAACTGGTTTCATGAGCATTTTTATACCTCTGCTTTACCCCTCGGACAATTATTTTCAAAAGATATTTTTGTCTTTGTTTTGTTTTGTTTTGTTTGCTTATGTTTTTGATGGCACATTTGGATATTTGAGGAGGGAGATGATTAATTGTTGAGTAAGGATGATGTGGCTGGAATATTAGTACTTTTTACTTTCTTATACAAACTAACACTGTTTCTATTGATTATTTTTGTTGAAAACAAGTGTTTCTACAATGCAATAGTTAAAAATGAATCACCTAATTTGAACTCTGAAGTCCTATTCCAGCCAAAAATAGAAGTTTTGTAGAATGATTATTTACATAGCTCTATATGTAGAAAGATCATCTGATTGTTTTCATTGTTAGTCTTAATTTCATGTCTCTCACTGTGTGGCACTTCTTACTGTAGCATTTCACCATTTCAAAAGCATTAGTTTATCTTCAAAGAGCTTTGTTAAATTTCATTAGAATTAAAGAGTTATTAGAGGCAAAAAGAGAGGTCACAAAGAAATTAAGTGATAATCTTAAGTCCCATCGAACCATATTTATTAGAAATTAAAATTCTTAGCAATTAGATATATCTTCATAGTCTTCCAGTAGTTAAACAGACCAGGCACATTGCAACATATAGAACTCTCCTTTAAAAATACCGTGACACTATAAGTTGATAGCTATGGATCACCACAATTCACTGTTGAAAGAGCTATAGGTGAAGAGTCTGTCTTATCTTTAAAGATCAAACCTTATATATATATATTTTTTAGAACACCAGCATTTACTTTAGATTCAGTCTATAAACTTCAACAAAGGCTAATATTTACACATCTTTTGTTTTTATTTTGTCATACAGAAAGCACTACCAGCACCAAAGAGAGGAAAATGCCACCATAGTCAGAAAGTAATAAATCTATTGAAAAAACATGAAAGTAATTTCTCAGAATATCCTCCCTGTATATATACTTGCAAATTTCACCCACTAGAAGTATACCACATCACAGTTTTATCAAAAGTAGAAAAAGACTCCACAAGTGTTTAAGCTGCAGTATTAGCCTGTTACAGACATCTGCATTTCAGATTTGTTCTGGCAGGAAAATTAACAAAAATTAAAAATTAAATAAATGCAATCTAGAAAGAAAACTTGCAAATTCTTGCTAACGAAGCAGCCTATGTTATTCACACTGCAAAGAAAACACACTGGTTTAGTATAGAACAGGCAGTGAAGCAAAACACATGGTCCTGTCCTCTATGTCTTTATGATACGTAATTTTTGCAGACAACATAGTAATTGTTTTGTTCTTTAGCTTGATAATAGCATCAAATTCTTTCCATTTAATACATGTAGGAGTTGTGAAGTTGTGTATTTCTGCACAAATATGTTGCTATGCAGTGGAGTACAGAAAAAAAAAAAAAAAAACAGTAAAAAAAAAAAATTAAAAAAAGCCCATTTCAATATAACCATTTACAAAACACTGTAAATTTTAAATGAGATGTTCCTAGGTAGAGTTCCACAAATCTACTCTTAAGAGGGAACAAATCATAATCAATACAGATAGTTTCAAGAGCAAAACTGTCAAATAAGAATTAAAATAGGCATAGATATATTTATTTTTACAGACATGGGACAACTGATAGTTTAAAATACCATTTGAACCAGGTAAAATGCAGAGATTTCTTCTTGTTCATCTTGAGTTTTTACAAGCAAATCACAAAAGGATGAACTCCAAGCACTGACCTTCACAGTTTACTCTTAAATTCATCCATGGCTTCTACTGTTCTCATACCAATCCCATAGTAGTGCAGTCTCTTCCCATCCCTAAATAAATTTTCCTCTTAGAGAAGTGGCCTTTCTATCATCCATATCTAGTATCAAGTATAATTTTATTAAATGAGGTTTTGGAGTACGCCAGTATATCCCCCCAGGACTGCAAAATATAAAGCATCTGTTACAGGATGTGGTCCCAAATACTGAACTGCTGGAGGTGTCATGATTTGCCTTTCAATTATTCCTGCAGGGCATCTGAGCCAGATCAAAAGTTTTGAGCTCAAAATTCTTCTAACAAAAGTGACTTGAAAAACTTAGCAAATGCAAAAATGAACCAGGTGAACATGCTCTGCAATGCTTTACTACACATATGTACTTCCATTTAATTTTTATGTGTTTAAACTTGACAGAAAACAAGTTCCTTCTAAAATGCAGATTACATTTTCCCCTTTGATATCTAGAAGAGTTTTATGCCGTGAAATGTGCTGCAGATGTCTAGTCCAGAGAAGAATAACTTGGTATATCCCAAGGTTGCTACTTTCTAGATATTTTGTATGATTACTGTAAGGCAAAGCTATGACTCTGACTTCAGTTATGAAACAGGATGCAAAGGAATGAAGAGTCATCAAAAATCTTCCCCTCAAGAGGGGAGTTGGAAGCACGCTCAAATAAGAGGTCATTCATTATATGTATCTCAGACCTTTAGATACTAAGCAGTTGTAAAAAACTACAAACTAAACAAATAAAACCAGAGATATTGATTACTAGTATTGTCTTCATACTTTGAAAAAGGTTTGGAATTGATTTTCTTCTTACTTTTGCATAGATTTTTTTTTGCACATCAAGGCCATATCACAACTATTGTGTTTACATCCATCAAGAAAAAAAGAAGAAAAAAGAAAATCCTTAACAGCTGCATCTGCTGGCAAGGACAAAATGTGTACTGTCACTGCGTTTTGTAAACAACACAAGGAGCAAATTGGTGAGTGTGCTAGAGCTGACAGGCACAACATAACAACTGTATTAAGGAACAACCACCCAACTTTGCATAAAGCCTCTTCCAGCACACCTGTGCTAGAAGAATTCACCTAAGGAGGAAGACTTTTTTTGATCTTGGCATTAATTGGATACATGCCTACATTTAATATTTAATTTCAATATATGTTGACAAAATAGAAGTGAAAGACCATGCCTATTCTCCCCTCCCCCCCGAAAAACAATTACTTGGCTTTTCCACTGTCCTTCCTTCCTGCTACTTTTTATTTTGATATTTAGTCCTAATTCTTCATCCATCAATGTAGAAAAATAACATCTTCCACAATGCAAAACTACTTCAGTTACACATGAAATTTAGCCCCCAAAATGCCATCACGCATTTTTAACTAGTCTTTTTCTAAGTGCCACCTTAGTATGCAGCTTCAGGTTATCAGAGATAGGTGAATTTTGTGATTCTATTCTATGAATTGTAGTAGGGTTTGTGTGCAGTGATATGTGCCAAACATAGAAGGCAGATCTGGAAAATGCAGATGAATATTAAAAGAAGAACCCAAAGAAGGAGGTTACAGAGTAGGCATATATAGAAGGAAAATAAAACAACTAAATGGAGTAAAGAAACAAATGAGGAAGAAATAAAATATCATAGAAGAGACATATTTTGCAATAGAATGATAAAAGCTCTTCTGGATCATGGAAAACGTGCAAAGAAAGTGAAAAGTATGACCATGGAAAACAAAGAACCCAATAAAATGGAACGGTATGAAAACATAAGGAGCTAAGTAGAAATACTGAGTTAATAATTAAAAAATACTATATAGCATAAGGACTGTTGGACAGGGAAAAAAAACCTGAAAATGTTGGTTATAAACATTGTTTCAAAAATTAAGAATGAAACCATGCTGTAATAAAAAAGAAGAATATGAAAAGATAAGGACATGATTTCTTCCATGTCCCAAGAGGTTTCAACGATGATGGGGAAAAAAGTTGAATATCTCAGGGAGGTTTCTGGATGATCCTTTTATATTCTGCTTCAGCCAAATTCTCTGTCTCATTCTGGGGAATGGATTGAGTCAAGTGCGAGTGCTCCTTGCTTTTGTCTTAGGAGGTGACTAGAATGATGAAGAGTGGTTTAGTAGACAGACTAACCTTAAGAAAGATGCTTATAGGTGAGATTAATGCAATGGACTAGAGAGAGCTCAGCAGGATTGTCTTAGCCTTTGCCTAGGGAGAAGTATGGTTTACTTTGGATTTGATCTCAGAGTTGGGGACAAACATGCCCTTTCAGACAATCTTTTAAATCAGGGCCACTCTCTTGCCTTGAATCATCCCCCAGCCAGACCATATTGTCTTCAACTTATCTTGGACAAAGCTAGCGGTTGGCAGCTGTCAACTGGGACTCAACAATGTCAGAGGTAGAGCTAAAAGAGTGCCAGAAAAGGGAGGAAGCACTAGAAAGAACAAGTGAAATGAGTTAGTTGGAGGCAAAGCAGCCAGATGGGTAGGAGATATGAGAGAAAAAAATTAGAACAGATTAAAAAAAAAAAAAAAAAACCATGATAAAAGTGCTGATCGTACATTCTGGTTGTGTTAGTGCATGTCATCGTCATAAACATTATTTTTCTAGTCACGATTATGTAGAAAATACCAAGAGATTAACACAGCACAAATTTAATACCAAATATTCTACACAGTTAAAAATGCAGTTTCTAGTGGTCCCTTAAACCTAAGGAGCAGACTTCAAAAGTGTTCATATTATAATCAGTTATAAAGAGCTTCAGATAAATATAAGCAGTGGTCTGTTTTCTACTTTGCTCCCATCTAACTCAAAATTGAAAAACAGATATTGAAAGAGAGGACAAATGGAATAATTTCTAGCTTGTCACAGCAACTCATGGCAGAAATTTCTGTTCACTGGCACATCCACAGTAGTCGTGGATTAAAAATAATAAATAAATAAATAGCATTTAATAAAGCTTTTGAAAATGGAATAAGACTATAAGGACATTTGTGTAATAACAAAAAAAAAAAAAAAAGCTAAAATTTATGAGCCTTTAGAAGTGCAGATAAATCTCTGAGATGAGGAATCCATCTGTGAATTTGATTTCATTAATACTTTTGTTCCTTTATTACAAAAGAGATATCATTTAAGAGCAGTTTTTTTCTGATGGGAAAAACATGTTTACAACACTACTTAGAGTCTCTGGCTTTATGTGAAAAGGCACAGAACTGTGCTCTAAATTTGTGTTTCCAAGTAAACATCTAGTTATAAAGACAACATTGAAAAGAAACTAATGAAATTCCAAGGTGCTCTAGGATGGCTGTTTTATTCTGATCAGTGGTAGATTGCACTATTGACCAAGTGTCAGACACAGAGCGATACAGTGATTGAATAAAAGTGTATACATAATCGGAGCAGAGAACTTTGCCAGGACTAGCTTTGTTGCTTTTCCTCTAATTCTGAGAGAAACCCTCTTTCATTTCCCCTTCCTCTCTCTTTGCCATTCCCCCCTCATTCTCTTGCAGAGTGTAAATACATTTTACTTTCACTCCCTCCTCTTTTCTCTGTTGGTGCCCCCAGATAAAATAATGCAAGGTGCCTTAGCTGGAGACACTGATGAAATATTTGCAGACCAGATATTAATCTGTTATCAGTTCTGTAAGTGTGAGATGTGATGGGGATGACAGAGGATCCCACTTTGCAGGCTTTAAGTAATTTGAACCAAAGATATTTAGATCTGTCTTTGGACACTGCAAATCAGTTAATATGGGAGGGGAAAAGCCCTTGGGAAGCCTACCTTGAAACATATTTCAAATGCCAGGGGACTTGCCTGAAAATTGGGTAATGAATGAAATTCTGATTGCAGAAAAATCACCTAGGGACGTGACTGCTGTTGCATGCCACTGCTCTCTATGTAAACCCTAAATGCTTAATGGTATAAACTTCTGTGCGGCAGATTTTGTAATGCATTCTCTCCCTCAAACTGCTTTTTTCCTTTTGGACGAGGAGGGTGTCGGGTGGAATACTAGTTTTGTCCACTGGAAGATGATAAATAATTCAGCAGCTGCTGTGATGGTTTAATAGTATACAAGACCAGGTGTAAAGGAAGCAAACTTTCTCACTGGGATGTGAGTTACCCCACCAGAGAAGTAACAATATGTCTGCAGCTAAACACTTGCCAAGTCTTAAGTAGTACACATTAACTCCCCAATAAGAGAATGCGTCTCTGTTATTCCATCCAGGATTTATTTTAAAGTTCTTTGTCAGGATTTTGTTTGAGTGGAGGGAATTTAGCTCCTGTCAGGGACAGAAAGACTGAACTCTAAAAGTTGTTTAATGTTTGGAATCACTCTACTACAGTGGACAGTGTAGTAGAGCTGCAAGATACTTCTGGGTCTTCTGAGCCATTGTCTTTTCCAAAGCATTTAAATTCTAGATACTGAGGTTTCCTTTGCCACCCCTGCCCTGCATGTCTGAGTTCATAGGGTTGCATGTAGCCCACTTCAACATCAGCCCTGCAAAGCTTCCTATCCATGTGGTCATGTCTGTCAAACTCTATGACACCTACTGACCTTTTCAGACTCAGACAGCTCAGAAGACAAAACATGCTCTCGTTTTGCTCTCTTCTTCTATTATTTCATTAGCAGAGGAATAGCGTTAGAAAAATTGCAGGGAAAAAAAATAGTGAAATTGGGAATTTCGACTACAGAAAAGAAGTACATGTAAAAAAAATAAAAGAGTCAAAAGGGGAAATTCTTCCACGTGTGTGCAAAAGGCCCAGCATTCAGATGGAGCAGGTAAAATATTACAATTCTTAATGATTACTGCTAGGTATTAAGCAAATATTTTTTTCTAACTGAAACATTTACACTGCAGGCTTGATGAAGAGCAACTCAGCATTTCTTGCTACATTTTTCTGTATGAAGGAAATGAGGTTTGGTGAGAGAACATCTGTCCTCGCTCTTCAGGCAGTTCTAGCTTCCATATTCAAGTGCAAAATGGAGAATTATTTTTAAAATAAAACCATATTTTCTTGTATCATTGATGACATATTAAAAATAATAATAATAAAAAAGCACCTTATTTTTTTTTAATTAACACATACATAATCTCTCTTTCACAAACTGAATAACTGAGTACAAAATCGAATCCATCTGCTCCAGACAATGACAGGAACGCTGGCCAGAGAGCAATACTTGTTGCCCAAATCTGTTGCTGTAATTGCTAGTCTGCAGAAATTTGTATTATGTGCCAACAATTTTATTAGTCACTATATCTTTTTATCTCTCAACCGAAGTAAAAAACTTGTGATCGTTTCAGTGGCATGCTAACCCTGAAAATCTTCAAAATACCTGCAACAAAAATAAAAAAATTTGATTTCTATATTGCAAGGGATATAAATACAACTAATATGATTAAACCAAACCGAGGTTTTAAGAAAGGCCAGCCAGTCAGTATAATTCCAGTTCCCGCATTCTGTATTTCTTACCATTTCTGGACATGCAGGAGAGGAAATGGCAGGTTTGTTTATGCCATCACTAAAAGATGAATCTAGGTGAATCATAAAAAATATATATATGTGCATTTATCTGAACTTCTAAAAAGATCAGATTCACTGCCTTTTCACTCACTTTGTATGCACTTTGTGGAAATATGAACAAGTAAATTCCCATGGCAAGAATGATTACAAAAAAAACAAGTTTTAAATATAAATTGAGGCAGTTAAGGAAAGTAAGTATCCAGAGTATTAAGTGCCTGTACTTACAGTTGACAGATGACTACAATCTAGTACTAGCACAACTACAATCAGTGAATTAAATTTTTTCTTCTACAGTATCTGATCCATTTGATTACACAAGTGTTCATTTTCACGTCTCTACCAGATCAGCACAGAATTGGCTCCGTATTCCAATGCAGCCCACTTTGTTTTGCTTCTGTTAATGCGTATGCAAACAGAAGGAGAAAGTTACCAGAGGTTTTTCCTGGGTATAATCCCTGAGTATTTATAGACGTAACGTATTTATTTTCCCTCCCAGGAAGATAAATGTGGTGGGAACCACAGAGAAGAATACAATGGATGGTTACCCTCTGCAAATCTGGTTTTACAGTGTTGATGTATTTGTTGTATCAATCTCAATGAATATAGGGGGTTTTGTTCTAAACAGCAGACTCAGGATTTCTACATTGATCTGAAATTAATTTCAGCACACATTCAATTTTAGTTATAATCATGGACATTTTGCCCAGACATATACACATAAACTATTTATTTATTTCACTCGTGCTCAGAAATATCTACTAATATATGAAAAAAAAAAGCAAATCAAATCCATTTTCTATTTTGTTATTCTAATTTAATAACTTATATTTAATTTTCATGAAAGTCATTCACTTCCATGTGGTCCCCTAGCAGAAGCTAATTGTATAACTTAACTGGGTAATACCTGGTTCCACTCATTTTTATTCCAAGACAGAAATGAGTAAACAGATATTTGACTTATATAAATATAAATACAAATATTATATATACCTTTATACATTATCTCAGAAAAAAAGGATGGAGCATTGGGAGATATGCAGATGGTCCACCAAAAGGTGGATGACAACATCCAGGTATTTGTTTTCTAACAACTTTCAGAAGCACTGTATTAAAAGAATTTTCTGTTGGTTTTTTTGTTTTGGTTTGGTTTGGTTTTTTGTTTCTTTTTTTTTAGGTGGAAAAAAAAAGTGAGAAAAGGATGTATCTAAGTCTACAAGCCTTTAATTAGGTGCATAGGGGAAGAGGTTGAATATAAATTTAAACTTTAATGTGACCCTCTACCAAGGAGTAACCAGTCTCTTTGTACAGATGTTCAAGGGCAGGCATCTAATTTCTACCAGTGTCAAGGACAGGCAAAAATCTCAACATCCTTCAAAAAGAAGCATTTTCTCCATGAATGTGAGTATCACCAGGTCCAAGGGTTAGAGTCCATGTGTTATAGACAGCTAATAGGCTGATCCTCAGAACTGACTCCACATCAGCATTTTGCTGTGTTGTAAGCAAGTTAGGGGAACTTCAAGTTTACTTGCCTCAATTTCCCCATCTGCAAAATAATTGCAATATTTATTGTATTACAGAAAATAACAGGAGGCTGCTGTCGTGTCGATAAGTGGCTTTGAGATCCCTACATAGATGCTGACTTGGCATATAAGTGTATATTTACACATGAAGATGTACTCTATTGTTATAAATATCGTGCATTGCAGGCAGCTTGCATTATCAATTTAATGTACACCAAGATTCAATCAAAGCTGTTTAAAACCTTAAAAAAGACATTACTCTGTGTACATTCTGATAGGCTAAGTGTTGATTCAGCCTACATGCATGCACAAATAATATCTTGAGTCATTAGGGTCTAGGTTTTTTAAAAAGCAGTTTTCAAACTTTCAGAAATCCTTTCTACGTATGATCTGTGAGTTGCCTTCTACATTCGAAGCTGATAAAATGCAGGAATGTTCACATTCATGAGACAATAGCTTTGACTGAATGCTGTAAAATGAAATAGTCTCTTTCAGTTTTTCCTTTCAAAAGGAAAATTGCATAAATAATACATTTGGGCCTTGCAATACAAAACAAGCACAATAGCTACTTTACAGCTTTCATCAAAATGAAGGCCATCTTTTTCATTTATATTATGGAACTGGTAATACAATATCATCATCTCTGATTGGCTGAAATCATCTAGACGGTGAGCTCTCCTTTCCAGATAATGCCACTTGGTCCCTATGTCAATGGAATGTGTAATAGTGGGACATATAAGGCAAATTTTTTGTCATTGGTTAGCAATGAAGCTTTAAAAAAAGTAATGATGGAGATTTATTGAGGAAGAAGAAATGCTTCTCAGTGAAAAGGAATAAGATGAGAAAATCTGAAATTCTGTTCTCTTTGACGATGTTTTGCTTTCATATCCGTGCTCCTTTGCATCCTTAATATGTACTGTTTCAAGGGGAAAGGCTGGTTTAACCTCACAAGGACCCTGTAATAAAAAAGTATATCCTTAATTTCCTGTTAAACATTAAATGAAAGTCATTCAACCAGACAGAAAAGGAAAAAAAATAAAAAGGCGTTTGGAAGATGTTGCAAAACAGTAGAAGGCAATGCCGGAGGCATGTTCTCCATTCCCACTGCCATCCTGAGGGCCATTTCCTCTGCCCCACACTCTCAGCTGTGCTCCTTTGACAGCTGTCTTCATGTTGTCCTCCCACTATCATTTTTGCCTTTCATCTACAGTATCCTTACTACTGGACTAGAGCTTAAACTATTCCAAGCATGGAGTACAGTAGATCACACAAGCCTATTCATAGACATCCCTAAGGGAATTCTCAAGCCTTCATGTTTACAGACATTTTGTATTTACCTACCAGTTTCTTACATCATGAGAGAATAGAACATTCATGCTGCACTGGCATTCTTTTCTTCTCAGATGTACCCATAAATTGTACATTCCAAGATGAGTTTTCTCCATCGTGGTGACTTTTCAGAATAGGGCATGCGCTCGTAATGAAAACCAAAGCAAATTCAGACAAATGTTTTAGATGTCAGCCAATGACAGGGACTTTGCAAAGCTGCCTCTTTGACTTCAGAGAATGTGTGTACAAAGAAGAAACAACACTGATACAGACATGGCAGTTTGTATTTTCTAAGAAGTTTGGTTCTAATCTAGTTCTGTCCACAATGCAGTCCATTGATTCACTGTACAAAGGAAGACCATTGCTTTATTTGGAGACCAGCCTGATGGACTAAGCTAAAAACAAGATGTATTTGACCTAGGTGAAAAAAATCCCTGGAGAATGATTTCTCCTTCACTATGCTTCATTTTACAGTGTAAAATGGAATTTAGCTACCTGAGAGGGTTTCAAGCATGGTTTGCCATTTCTGATCTATAGCATTATGCCACTAGATGTTGTTTACTAGCCCTACTTTGCATTACATGAGAGATTGTGCTTCTAAACTTCCATGGTTAGTGCATATCCTACTGAGTGCTCTGTTTCTTCTGCACTTAATCACTCCCTTACTGACCTACAATTCTATTTTTTGCAGGAACAGACTTCTCTTGTTCTGCTTATTGAATTCAGCAGTATGGGTTCATAATCCCTCACCATTCTCATTTTAACATGAGAAAGAGTAGAAGTTTGTATGAAGTTTCTCACTTTCAAGTTAGAAGCTTTCATTTTTATTCAGAAATGCTCTTGGAACAGAAATGCATATGTTAGTATTATTAATTGTATCTGCCCATCAGATGAACCAAAGCAAACTTTCTATGCATGCACTAAATTTGGGCATTCTAAATCCATATCTGGAAACTGAACACTGGCACATCTTCTGTGCAAAACTGCAGCTATTAGATGCTATTTGAATGCCAAGGTCAACTATTAAAATTATTCTCTCCTTCATATCATTACAATATTGTACTACAAATGTCATCAGATTGTGACATAGACTGTAAGACTATAACATTAATTTTCATCTGGCCTGCAATTATATTTCTTTCAATGCAGAAGTGTAAGTTTTGACTCGATAAAGAATAATGCTGTGTCAGTACCTGAGGAGATTTGTATAGGAAAAATCCCAGGTGCTTCAAATTCATAAAGAGAAGCTTGACACTCGAAAAAAGTGATCTGGGTGCAGATCAAGTACTGAAATGTACTTGCTGAGGTATAAAACTTAAGTGTTCATGATTAAACAGCCATGGCCTGTTTCACAAAAGGCACCTTCAGTGCAATTCTGAATCTACAGATATTTCTCCTATATCTAGCTGGATATAATACTCAATTTTCCATACCCACCCCATGTCCTGCTGCTTACCCTGCAGCTATTTCTTCTTTCCCTCTCTCTTGCTTTTGTACTATAGGTCTTATTGCTTTTCTATTATATCTGAGGGACATGGTTTAGCGAGAACCATTGGTGATGGCTGAATGGTTGGACTGGATGATCCTGTGAGTCTTTTCCAACCTTAGTGATTCTATGATTCTATGATTCAATTTAGGTTTACTAGCTGGTCACCAAGTGTAACCTTAGAATTTGGCTGAGGATACAGAAACCGTAACAGAAACACATGTATTTCCCACTGAACTTCTGTCACTTTTGCTCTTCCAAAAGCTTCTACAGAGTTCACTCTTACCATGATCCATCCTTTCAGTAGACTGCTGACAGAGTTGACTGACAGTAGTCAGTACTCTTAGAAGAGAAAAGAGAAGAGGTTTTGAAGCTTTAAGCAGCATCTAAGATAGGAAGCTTTAATCTTATTAGAACTTACTAATTCTACCTGCTGTTAAAGAACCTTTTTTCCTAATCCTATACTCATAAAATAGTAACTTGTGTAGTAACTTATGTCTCTGTTGAGTGAGGTCAAGACAAGAAGAATCCTTAATTCAGCAAATAACCTTGAGGAGTTCAGTGTGGAGGGTGAATACTTCACACACAGTGAAATGAAGTGTTTTTGCAATCTTCTGCACTAGAATCTGGGTGAGAACCACTTCTTTCAAGGAGAAAAAAATATATATTTTTTTTTACAGAACTCATAGTGATGTTACTATTCTAACTCAATGAGAAGCAAGACTGCAAGGCAACACCAAAATACACTTCCTGTCTGTGTATCTGGAGAGATCACTGGGATATGGGCAATGTCCTACTACTACTATTCACTTACACATCATTATCCTGAAATGATTTACAGCATTAGCTCTCAAAAAATACCAGGTTTGATAGTGTAATAGTTAGGAGATGCAAAGACAAATATCTTAACTACTGCATACTCGTACTTCCCACACCTTGGGGGAAGGCTGGGGGGTCCTTTTTTATTGACTGGATTATTGGTTATTGTTTTGTTTTCTTGCTTATGACAGGACAGGTGAGGAGATGTCACAAAAGAGAAGCTACGCTAATCTAGAACTTCAGTGTTCGTCTATGAAAATCTTGGCAAGTAGATATTAATAATATGTTGTCAACTTTAGCACAACAAAACTGAATACACAAAGAAAGAAAGCATACTGAAAAGCAAAATAAAATGTACTGTGAAGCATACAGCCTTAAAAAACAAAACAAAACAAAACAAAAAAACTGTGATACAATAAATCTTTTGATACTTACTTTTATTTTGTACATTCAAACTTACTATCTAAATAGAGTATTTTTTCTTCAGTACTTTAGCATGGAACTTCATAACACATGAGGCCCAGGCACAAAACAGGTTCAGAATCCAAGCCACATCTCTGCTTGCTTTGGTAGGACTGTATCATGAAAGAGTCACAATGCACTGAAGGGGCAAGGTGAAAGTAACTCTAACTCCAGCGTTGGGAAAAAGGGAAAAAAAGAGTTGGTGGTAATCCTGGAGAGCAGACAGTGATTTCTGGAGGTTCCCAGGCAGGGTTTAGATAGAGAAGAGATGAAGCAGCAGCACATATTCAGGGAGAAGTCAAAAGGTGAGAAGGAAGTGAGGGGACTAAGAACTGACATCAAAAAATAGGAAAACACTGACTTGACACAGGAGTGTCTTTCGGAAATTATTTCTCACTTAGTGGATCTGTGATTTGCAGCTAGCTCTAGTTTTTTAGCTCCAAATATTCAAGGTCCTTGTTTAACAACAGGCAGAACAGACAAGCCCATATTTAAAAAGATTAAAGACTCCTGTCCTTAGGTACTGCTGAAAACAAGTCTTCAAAGTACAAAATCTCTTCCTTCTCTTCAAAGTATTAAGTATGGAAGGCATTATGCCTTCACTTTAAGCCTAAATCATACATTTAGTTGAGATGCTGTTCTCTATAGTTGTGAGAGAAAATTAAAGAAATTTTTAAGAAAAATTATATACAGACAGCCTCATGAAGACCATTCTTTCCCTCTCTGCTCTCCAACCTAACCCACCAGGTAGACCCTTGTTGGTCAAGCTGTCACTGTAAAAGATTTCTTGCTCAGTGTAGAGCTCTTTCCATCTTTACTTCAAAATGTGCAGATACCAAAGCCTGACAGGAGCAGGCACATCTCTCACAGCTCAGGGTTGGAGAGGAAACGCATCCAGTCCTTCCAAACCTGTCAGCTAACACAAAGGTGGCTGTAATCTCCTCACAGTCCCTGCACTTTAATTCGCTCAGCTCCTCAAAGATGACACGGGTAATCCTCTCGACAGATTTTTCTATTGCAGACTTCATATATTGCTTCACAAAGAGCTGCTGGGTGTGTCCAGTAACTATCTATACCTATTTCTGAAAACAGGGGAGTCCTTCAAGGTAAAGTATTCAATCTTATAGGCTCTGTGAATGCAGAGATGAACAGAATATTCTGACTGAATTTGGCACTTCCTCATCTCTTTCACTTCCTACACAGTAAGTGGCTTTTAAATACAAACCCATTTATAGCTTATGTATTTTCTGTTATTATATACCTCAAATGCACATAAATTATACTATAGTTGCAGGTGTTGGACAGAGAGATCATTGATCATTGATCATAGATCATTACAGCTGCTGAAGTTTGCATCACATAGATCGATTTTACAGGCAATCTCTAGACCCAGTACCAAATGACTGTTCAGAATATGAGTGCAAACCTTCACAGGCTCCTTGACTCTGGAGAATGGGTAGGGAGAAAAGTCATTGAGAAAACTGAGAACAGAAAAAGCATCCAACAGCAATGAATTAGTGGTTGAAATATATCAATATATCAAATGATCCCCATAATGTCATAAACTTAATTGGCTCATGGACAAACTACACCACCTTCACTTCAGTTTCTGCAACTTTGCCCTCACTCAGTTTCTTCTAAACATACAGTTCAGAAAACAAATATGAGAGCTATGTGAAACTGATTTGGGGTAAATTTATTGGAGACTGATATGTTTCGTGTATGGTCTTTACTCTCATAGCATTCCAGGCCTCTCTCATTCAAGCAAATGGCCACACTGAGAACATGTCATCATAACACATCAGGTAGAAGGGCATGATGAAAGCAAGAGCTGCACATAAATATGAGGTTTTCGAAAAAGCAATAGGAGGCATTTACTACTGGAAAGGGATTTTACATCTTTTTCTTACCCCAGTCATCTCATTTTTAAACAGGAAGGAACATCTGTCCACTTATTCCATACTAATTCTGAAAATGCATTGATACGCTCTTTACCCTCCTCCCTTTGCTGTGGGCTGCTGAAAATGGTTCACTGACATTTTCAGATGAAAATCTGTAACCATTTGGCTTTACTGCCTTTACATAAAACCCACCTTACTTTCTGTGCTGAGCTCAATACAGCAGCCATCTCTGTGAGCCACAGCTTTCTGAAAAAATTGGAGAACAGCTTGTACGTCAAAAGTCAAGTATGAAAAAAATTAGCAAGCAAGAAATTAAATCATTAAAACTCATCAGTATTTTGCCCAAAATATTTCATCATAATATTTCACTCTATCTCGCAGCTCTAAATGGCGAAGCACATTGCACAGGATGATAAATTATATTATCTTCATTTTACAGATGGGAAACTGAGGCATAGGAAAGCAAATAGACTTTCTCAATGAATTGATGATATAAAACTTATTTTCTGACTCTCAGCCTAGCATTCTATTCAATAGACTATCCTGTCTTTAATTCCTATCTGAAAATGGTGAAAGAAATAAATGTGCTGTTATGTTAGCTTTTGCAAATCCATTTTCCCTTAGCACCAAGACAAAAAAGCAAGAGTCAAATGTTTAAAATAGTTAAAAATATTAAAGCACACAAGAAGACCATTTAGTTGCATTTATAGCTGGCAGGAGACTCTAGCATTCTATTTTTATTTTATATTTTTTATAGCTAAAGATTTCATTGTAGTACCTGGAAACATGGTAGTTTGCTGACAAGCTTGCAGCTTCAAGTACTCATTTCCAAGCCAACTGTATTTGAAAACAATGTTTGGCACCGAAAATAAGCAGAGATATAAGAAAAATATTAAAATAGCTATGGGAGTGACAGGAAAAAATGGAGTGAGACAGATTCCTCCAGTCTGATCCTTTATGATTCTTTTCTAGTTATTGAGTATATAAATTTCAATCCCCTAGTACAGCTGAGGGGGGAGAAAAATACATGATTATCATATCACTCAAAGCTGCACAACTTTAAAATCAGCTCCAATATAAATTCACTCTCTATAAAATGACTTTTAATATTCTTTTCCTTAACATAAGTATTAAATTTTGTATGATTAAAAATTTATTTACTCTCTCTTCCTTAATTTAGATTTTTATTTGCTATTATTGCCATTGCCATCTGATCTCAACAAAATCTCTCTCTGCACATTATGGCAAGAGTGTACCTAGCTGTGACACATGTCTGGGCTTTGAAAGCTAAACCTTAAAGCAAATTAAAAGTGACCATCCCAACCTGGTGGCTCAGACAACATGCATTATACTGCTCTTTCACAAAGGGGTAAAGGGGAGAAGGCAAGGAGGGTAAGAGTCCCCTTCCTGTATTAGGGAATTTGTCAAGGGATTATGTGTCTACAGCAAGATCTTGTTATCTAATTTACATTGTGACCCACTGGAATTTTGTTGTATTAATTCACCTGTCTTAGATGATTTGCTATGACTTATTTGAGAAGCTGCTGGTACATCACTATTCTTTAATAACTCACTAGGTCTGGATGTATCCCAAGAAAAGTAAAATAAAGCCAACACCATCCAAAACTATCTTTAGTCAAGACATCGCATCTGAATGCTCTCAAGATAAAGCACCATCCTTTAAAATCCATGCTTAGTGAAATGACCCTAGTTTTGCTAGCACTTGCGGTCTCCCAGTAGTTTCCCTATATAAAAGTATATTTGATTTCTGTGTATTTACAGAAATGTAAATTAACAGGGAAGTGAGAGGTTGAGTTGCTTCAACCAGTACCATTCAGTTAAATGCTGTAAATTCTTGAAATCTAGAGACCTAAGCAAGCCAAGCACTGTGATTTAAGTACAATATAGACTTATGTATTAAGCCATATAGCACTACTTGCCTTCTTAGCAAGCTGATGTCAAAGCTGTTCTTACAAGAACAAACCAGAAATGATTTCCCTCTTGCCACTATACCCATTCCATCACATGCCTTTGTCCTGACAGTACATTTTGTGCTTTCTGAAGTTAACATTAGTTTTCCTGCGGGTCTTTCTTGACATCTTTGCAGTTTCAGTTTGGCACTACAGCTGTGGAGCACAATGGGCAAGAAGTCCCCAAGCCTAGTGGTCTGGAGGAGCCCAGTGCCCCACTCATAGCTATGTCCAAAGACAAATGTGTATATAATCATATTTTATGTGCCACAGTTCTCTGAAATTGTAGATGTAATTGTCTTCAAAATTCACCCAAACTAAAACATTTAACTCAGATTTTTCTGTGCATATTTTTCAGTGAAATATAAGGAAACTTCAGAATTGATATATTATTTTAATTCAAGATTTATTCTTCATATGAGTTATTCTTTCAAGTGATGCCTGTATGAAATGTTTTAATGTTTTTGAGCTTCCTGCCCTCTAAGACCTACACACACACACCCTGGCACATTATAACATCTATTGCCACATTTATGTTTCATAAAAATATAAGAAAGGCCACCCCAGGCCATATTCATCTGATCTAGTATCTCATTCCTACCAGTACTATGTCAAACAGAGGGTTCTGTGCTATATCCTAGATATGATGTCCCAGTTCCCACTTCCTACATGCGTGGTGTCTCTGCATTTCATAGTTGATGTGGGTTTTCTTACTATGGATTGGTCTAATTGATTTCTGAATACACATAAGCTTTTTCTGTCTACCATATAGTGCAGTAATTTGATCAATCTTTTTCAGCTATGAAGGTCTGAGCTGCAAAACCTCACCCCGTGCTGCAGTGCCTACCAGTAAAGACTTTGTGGGCCAGCATGGCTGGCTGATGCATAGCTGTCCTTCTGCTCCTTTTCAAACCTTAGAATATAAGATTTAATCACACTCAATAGAAAAGGCAGTCCCTACATTGCATAGCTTTACTTGTACAGAAGGAGGAAAGGTCCACGTTAAAAAAACAGCCAATAGTGCAGCTGCTGGAACACCATCTCCCTTAAATCCCAATAAAAATCAGCAAGAAAAACCCAATTTGAAGTTGATGTCCACATTTGCACCTTAATATAAGCAGATTTTGTCTTTTCATCTCTATGTACAAGTAATATCAGATTTGTCATGGAGTCTTTGTAGAAGATATATTTTAAGCCTTCTAAACTGCCTGAAAAACCCAAGGATTATATTTAAGAGCTACGCTCTTTTTCTTACACAGAACATTGTTAGAGAAAATCATAAAGGCTGAACCATTCTTGCCAGCTTTATTGTTTGCAAACATTTTAAATAAAAATTTTATTCTATTTGGAAACACTTTGATGATAATTTTTGTGCATCTTTTTCCCTCTAGAAGAGTGTCATAAGAAAACAGACAAATGCACAAGTGGGCGATACAGACATTGTTTTACTATGTCAGAAATGCCTCTGAGCAAGCAAAAATGTGAAGTTCCCCTGTAACTCTCCAAATGTTGTTAAAATAGTAACTAAAAATAAATTATTAATAGTCCAAGAATTAATCAGTCCAAGTGTTACGACACACCTAGTCCAACAGTAAATAATCTCTCAGTAGTTAGTTCTTCAGGCTAATACAGAGCACAGGTTCTTTTGAGGCAAACATACAATATTAGGTATCATATAGCTAGAACACAATCCTCCTCCATTGTTGAGAAGTACTCTGGTTTTCTAGATCGTATGTTTCCTGCATTCAGCAAATAATAAAGTAAAGTCTGTCCATCTTTCAGGGCAAGCAGTTTCCCTCTTGCTTGTGACAGGAGCAGGGAGGAATTTAAGCCTACACAAGGAAAGAATGCAATGAGGGACAATGGTACAATTCCTGAATGATGATGTTTCTCTAAAATGTTCTCAGAGAGGGCCAAGAGCAAGGCAAGTTCTCTAGGAAGTAACTTGATATGAAAGTGGTGGATATGAGATTACAAGTAACACTGGATGAGACATGTAAAAGGAAGGGATCGAGACAGAATGAACAATGGCTAAAAATACTGTGAAATCTGTGCATCACCTCCACTCATGCAAACACACACAAAAAGGTAGATGTAGTCAGCTGTTTGAAAACATTATCATTACCAGCAGCTAAAACATAAAACAGCAGTCCACAAACATTGCAGCTCCAACTACAGTATCTCCAACTTTTTTTTTTGTGTGTGTGTGTGTGGAAATGTTTTGTTTTTCTTGTCATCATATGTTCTAACAGAACAACTGTACAATGTAGCTTGCATCTCATCCTCAAGTCTGCTCTGGTTTTCCTGTTTTCCCATCACACTACTGTCAAACATAGAACCAAGATACTGAAGAGTCATCCAATAGGTCAGTTTTTGGTGGTGGGCTGCCTCCCCAGTTCCCAAGGATGAATGAGGCTCCTTTGATACATATATATAAATGGAGGCATTTACATTCATCAAATTAAAAATTGCAATATAATAGCAAAAATGTCTGAGCTGAAGGAATTTAGAAAAGAAGTACAGGATTAATATTAAGTATTGCGTTCTCTTACTAGTGTAGGGTATAGTGACAGACAGGAGATGATTTTTTAAAGTTCAATCTATCTACCTACCTACAGCAACTATCTCAACCTTTATACCATGGTCATCATCGCATTTTATCTGAGAAGTTATCAGAGCAGTTGTGAATTTAGGAGTTAAAAAAAAAGGCCTCTTTTTATCTCAAAGGTCATGTGAATGCTATAAAAGTACAGATATGCAGTTCTATAAAATCTCCAGGTTAAAAAGTACATCTATTAAAACAAAACATATGAAGATTCATGTTTCTTGCAATATAGATCTGTTCCAGCCTTACTGCAGTGACACGGCTGAACTGTGCTCATATCTTGTCTCATGAAGCTGGTCAAATGTGGAAGGAAAAAGCAAGATAAATTTTTTTTTAAATACAAATATTACCTTCATCTCTTGAAATTGGGAGCTAACAGGCTTGATGTTCAATAACCCAATTAGGTAAATGAGAATTCTCAATTTATGGCTGTACAACCAGGTATAAGGAGGAAAACAAATGACAACTCACATGGAGGTAGATATCAAGCAGATTCTGCTCCTTGTGTTAAAAGTCTCACAGAGACATTCTGAAAAAGCTTAATTTAATCTGCCCCAATTATTAAAAAATACATGTATTGAACTTTTCTCGAAACCATTATTTTAGGAATAAAAACAAGCCCACTTTTCAGAGGAGCTAAGCACCCATATTCTCTCTGGCTTCACCTGGAGCTGTGGATGCTCAGCTTTTCTGAAAAAATCAAGCCTTAGAAGTTCATGATACGGGAAAATAAAATGTCCACAAAAAGAGTGGAGAAGTGCTTATGTTATGACATTAAATTCTAGGTCTAAAGTTGTGCTGGGAATAGTTATTTACACTGCCGGTAAATTTCATATTGGAAATCCTAGTCCACTGAGAATACTCTCCCCAACACCCCCTCCCCAAAAAAGCTCTTAAAATACTGTAAGCTTAAAATTCCCATGTATATTTCTATTTATGAAGTTTCATTAATTGTATTCATGAGCACATACATATATGTAGACGTAGAACTGCATGCAGAGCAATACATGGCTGTATGTCATGTATGAAATCGTACTTTATGTGCATATATAAACCTTATACTATTGAGACATTCACTTCTATCCACATCCAGCTCCTGCTAGTACCAAAAGTAAAATCTCAGACCACCTGCTTGGATATCTAACTATGGATCTAAGCTCTGTACTTTTCATTTTCAGATTGGATAGCTGAGTCACGGAACTGGTTAATTTTCAGTCAGCAAGGCAGCAATATACACTCACAACAATATCACCAGACAATGAATTAATTTAGCTGTAAATTAAATATACATGATAGAAAACAGCGATATACCCAACTAGTGGGTTATGCAATAATACTGTACGTAGCTGGGCAACGTTTTAAAAAACCATCTAGTTAATTAATTCTGAATAACAGGCTTAAATTTTTTTAAGTTACTTAAACGTCACTGAAATGTTTACTAGCTAAACTTGTCAAAATGTATGCTGTTTTAAACTTCAGCCAGGTTAAAATCTGATGTATCTTGCTGATGTTTAAACAGCTGACTGTTTCACTGCTATCTATTTTAATTAAACTGTACGCTCTGAAAATAGCATTGTGACAAAATGTGCTAATTGCTAATGTTTGAGAAACCTCTGGAGACTGGCCATATGTTAGGAACCAGTGTTTAGCATTGACTGGATTGCATTCTCTACTTTGCGGGGGCATCATGAAAACGTAAAAGCTAAGTGTTTACTACCTTTGAGGTAGCCCTAACCCTGAAGCATTCAATGCTTTCAAAAATATGGATTTCAAAAGCTGTCTAACTCCATTCCCACTGAAATCAGTGACAGTAGGTAAATACGCTTGCAAAAGTCTCAGTTTGCTAATCACATAAGATTCCCTTTCTAATGAGAAGTTCCTCTGTGATCTCTCATACAACCAATCTCTAACTCTATGATCACAGCGGTACTCACACACTCTTTTGAGACTCCAGTTTTTAAATGAGCACTGGCCAAGGTCCTAATAAACTTCCATTATGAAGAGTTTTTGAAATTTGTCAGTTAATTCGGAGAAACATGTTAGTAGACTCATTTGCTTCTGATGTTTAGCTACTTTGAAACTGAATATTGTTCAATTGTTGTAACTATTGGATACACAAAGATTATAAAGCTCCAAATTCACAGCTCACACTGGTGTAAAATAAATGCAGAGGCCATTTCATGCACTTGCTAAGGTCTGTAAAGCAATTTTAGCTGTTTAATATAGTTTAAAAAAACCTACAGCACCCTGGAATTCAGTTACCACTCCCATGGGAATACACTGAAACATCTTCAGTGTTTTGCATTAGACATCTGTATTTCATAGAAGTATCTCCAATAAAACAAGAGACCACATCTTCTAATGTCATAAGAGAGAGCTCATTGTCAGTGAAACAACCTTGCTAATTTAATGAAACTAAACTACTCATAACATACTGCAAACCTATGGATGATGTTTTTAATGTGGGCTGGGCTTTTTTAAAGGTTACTGTACCTTTGAAAAAGCAGAGTAGCGTTTGATCTTTAGCTATATCCAGATTTGCTCCACTTTTTGAAAAGGCCATCTTCTACTGAGTCTCCTAAGTGCCCTCTCAAGGTATGTTTCACAAAGACTGAGTGTTGCAGGAGTTTCATAATTTACTCTTTACATGGAATTATATGCAGAATAAGTAGGCACAGAGGAGAATAATTATTTGCAGAAGCAAGTCAGAAAGTCTAGTCCTCATCAGTGTTATTGCATCTATTCTTACTCGGTGCTAATGTGAGACTGAAAATAAAGAAAGGACTAATTAAGGAGAAGAAAAGATTTGGAGGTACAAAGCATGAAAAACAGTAAGTCTGATTATATGACATTCATAAAATTATTAAAAGGAAAAGTCAGAAATTGCTCACATTCAACTTTAATATTGTATTTTCACAGAATCATAGTATCACTGAATGGCTTGGGCTGGAAGGGACCTCATGGATCATCAGATTCCAACCCCTCTGATGCAGACAGGGTTGCCAATTGCTAGATAAGTACTAGATGTCTTTTACCAAAAAGAACGAAAAGACATAAAGTCATGTGTACTTTCTGATTCCTAAGTTATATGCTAAGGAAAGAAGATGAGGAAGTAAAGGATAAATATATTTGGAAACTTTTGTTTGAACTTCCTTAGTATCTCTTTGGCATCTTCCAACAACAACAACAAAATTGCTCCTCTGCAATAACCAAATAGAAATTACTTGAAACCAAACTCACAGTTGTCTGTTCACAATTTACACATATGCTGAAACAGACATGTATAAAAGTTATGTGAAGCCATGAGTACATTTGGAGTATGTACAAATAATAATCAGAAGAAAAGGTTAAATTTAAATAACTTTTTCCACTTCAACTCTAACTCACATTAATATTCTTCTGGAAAGGACTTTCAGATGAAGTTATTGAGTTGCTATTTTCATTTTGCATGTATAGTTTGATTTAGTTTAATAATCTCAATTGGTCTTTTAAATGTATTTTTGAGTCTGCCACCTGAAAGGAGTAATTCCTTTCTCTTCAGTTCATAGAATCATAGAGTCATAGAATTGCTCAGGTTGGAAAACGCCTTAAAGATCATCAACTAACATCTAACTCTAATAACCCTCCGCTAAATCATGTCCCTGAGCACCACATCCAAATGGTTTTTAAACACTTTCAGGGATGGTGACTCAACCACCTCCCTGGGGAGCCTATTCCAGTGCTTCACAAACCTTTCTGTAAAGAAGCTTTTCTTGATATCCAACCTAAACTTACCCAACCTAAACTTGAGGCCATTTCCCCTCGTCCTTTCACCTGTCACCAGTGAGAAGAGACCAACCCCATTCTTGCTGTAAGCACCCTTCAGATATTGGAAAAGAGCAATAAAGTCTCCCCTCAGCCTCCTTTTCCCCAAGGAATTTTTCATCCTACTGTGGTTTTCAATTTTCCCATCCTTCTTCCCAACCCTCACCCCCCTCCCCAAAACAAAAGACTCTCAGTTTTTATTAATTCCATTTAAGCTTTCAGTTTCAAAGGTGGTTTAGGCAGCCAAACTCTGGAAGAGCAGCTTAAGAGATCACATTCTAAATTAAGACCATTGTTATAGAGAACTGATTATCACAATGGTAAGTGACATCTTTTCTGTGTTAAGCTTTCTTTCACTCAATATCCAATATGGTTTGCCTCTTTCTCTAGACTCTGAGTAACCTATTCTTTAAACAAATTCACTACTACCCAAGCAGTTCACAAATCCACAAGTTTTCCTGTGTCATGCTCTCCAACCTGAGTGAACATCTGAACCAGTCTCCTTCTCACAACTCTCATTGTCCATTCACACTCAGCACCCTCCTTTGCAGTTATTCACCGTGATAGTCCCATGGTTCTGTCAGCCTGATCAATAATTTCGTTGTCAGTTTCAACTGAGATCTCTACACATTGAAACTCCTTCCAAATCCTCAGATCCATGTTTTTATATATTTATGGAACTTCCTTCACAGTTACAACAACTTCTTTCCCCCCAGCTCTGACAAATGCAAGCTTGTTCTCCTTATATTCATGCAAAACACTGCTGTAAAGTTCCTTTATGACAGTGCAGTGGTTTTGAATGGATGCATGTGATTTCTCAGGCTGTGTTCCCTGGTTCCACATTTCTAGTGCCTCAAATGGAAGATATTTTTTTCTGCTTCCCTATGATTTCTGCACTATGAGGTCACAATGTCACTCTTTACAACCCATATGTCATATTTCCAGATTGTCAGAGTATGTTTTCTCTCAAAGTATAGCATATTGTTTGAAAGACGTCTCTGCAAATACCCAGAAAGCCATGTCAATTACCTTCCTTCCTCTAAACTCTTCCCAAGGGACCGTTCTACACTACAATACCATGCACAAAGATGTTACCTTTCCTTTGGTGTCCCCTTTGCCTGGATCTGCTGGTGCACCCAGTCTGGGAGCTCAAGGTTTGTGTAGAAACCAATGCAGTGCTCTCCACTGGCCACAGCTCCTATGAGCTGTGCTTATACAGAAAAAAAAATCAACAAATATAAAACCTATATGACCAATAAGACAAGAGGGCAAGCAGTGCTGGCTGCCTTTCTCATGCAGCTGCAAGATTTGACATTAAGGCAACAAGGAAAACTGCTAACTTATGCTGTCACTTATGCAGACACCAGAAAGAATAGTAACCAATCAGCCTCTATCCTATATCCCTCAAAGTCCTGCACACACTAAGCTTTTCCTGCTTTCTTCTGTGTTCTGTAAGTAGTTGGGACTTGAAATGGTAATTCGTGTTCATCTTTTCAAGCCTCACAGATATCTCATCACCACAGCGTTACTCCAAGTAATGAAACACAGACATTAATTCAGTGTGTTACTACCTCCCCCAGTCAGTCCAGAGGCAGAAAGCAAAACTGCAAAAGTTCTGAAGCGTACATAATTTACAAGATGTTTTTAAATTAAAAAAAATAAAAAGCCCCATCTTAATAAAAAGTGCAAGATCTGATGTCTGCGAAATACATTCAAGTCTGCTTCAAAATGTTGGCATTTTCAAGACAAGACCATTTAAAGGGCATAACCTAATGAATCATTAGCACCAAAGCCCATCTAAATTAAAAGTATAAGAAGATGCTTTCAGAAGCATCACTCCCTCTTCTTTTTTTTTTTTTTTCCCTCCACTCTTGTTATTTCATTTTCAGGAAATATCCAGAAGACCAGTTTCTTAAACATGCTTTTAAAAATGGCTCACTGTGATAGATTTGATAGAATTCCTTTTATTTCTGTCACAGGAAATAAATTGGGCTTGGTGTTTTTAAGAAAGAAAACGTATCAGAGCAGGTTCTTATTCTCAGTGGAAAGGGATTTATCTCATTAGCAAGATCTGCCCTAATTTCAGATTAGATTTTACATGGTATGCTTGAGTTCACATATATTTACAATTTTCCGACAGGTGTCTATTTAAAGCAATGGTATATTTGTGCACACATTAATATTTCCTGTGAGTTTTCATAAGCATTAAATAATCCAAAGCAGGATTTCCTCATGATTTTATCCAGGTTCTATAATATCCAGAGACATTTAGGAAATTGCTCAGAGAAAGAAAAATAACAAACATAAATATAAATAAACCTGTGCTAGCTGAAACACAAATATTTGAGCTTTGCACAACACAGCTCATCTCAGCTCGGGCCCAAGCTGCTTGTGAAGGCAAGCAAATGCCACAGTCCCTCAAATTCTCAGAGATTTGCCCACATTTCCACATTGCCCACAAAGAAAATTTTGGTCTGCGTGAGTTGAAAAGGCAACATTTTCAGTACTGAAGCCTTTCCAAACATGCCCAACACATCTACAGCAACTAACAAAGGATACAAGCTGGTCCCCAACATTATATAATATAGTTTGGTATGAGGGACTATAGATTACTCTTCTCTGAATAAGCTTCAACTGTAAATGATTATTTTTGGATTCTCATATTCTCCTTCTCCACCACCTCCACTCCAAAATGTGCTCTTCCTCAAACATTCCTAAAACAACAGTATTTCACCTGAGACACCTACAGAACACCTACAGAATCTTAAGATCATTCTGGGAACCTTACTCCTCAAATCTTGCCAAGTTATCTACACAAATTTCCTTATGTGATTCTCTGCAAATTAGATTTCTTTGATTAAACTGCTCCATGCCTATTCTTTTGCACACAGATAATGTGCGGGGCTTCTTACATTTGATTTGCAGGTGTCTGCATAGATGGTATAAAGCTAAACTTGGAACAGAATAAGTAGAATCACAAAAGCAGCCTAAAGTGTTTGATGTCACATACCAAATATGGAAATAATTTTAAAATGTAGTAAGCTTCTATAATGGTTGAACAGACAAAGCAGGGATCTGATTTTCTCATCTTGCTACTAATAGTTAAGGATGTCAACGTTTGAAGTTTGGGTTTGGTCTGTGTTAGGTAAGAAAATAGAAAAAAAAAAAAAAAAAAAGCCTAATTAAGAGTTTTAGTTCCTAGGTCAGTTAGTTGCTTCCAGAAAGTTCATCCACATACATAAACATAAAAATGGGCACCTAAGCCTGGGTTCTAGGTACAGTCACTTCTCTAAACTGCTGCTAGTCATTTCCAGCAAAGCTTTTATTACACAAGACAGTGTAAGAATGTTAACTTTTATTCTCTTTCTATATTTATGTATATTACTAACAACTGAAAGGTGAAATCTGAGTATCAATTAAAGGGCAATATTTTCATATTTGTTTTTATTTAAACGGTTTAAGTGGGATGAGCACAAGTGGAGAAGCTGACTGTGGAGGAAGAGGAAAGACAGTAAGACTTATTAGTGATAGAAGTATCACTGATTCATTAAATTCATTCAGAGCATTGAATCATGCCTAGTAGAAGCAGTCTAATTTTGGCAAAAAAAAAAAAAGAAAAAAAGAAAAAAGATGGACAGCATCATATTTTCTATATATTCTATTAATTTCTGCAGTTTCTTCTTTTAAGAAATGTCAGAATTAACTGTGATCACTTTGCAATCATTTCCCACTATGCAGTTGCTAATCAGTATCTTGCAAATCTGAAATTTATGGGGAATGTTATGTTCCATGGGATATGCCAAATCACTTCACTCAGGACACAAGCCTTAATCTTTCCAGCTCCTTTGTCAAGGGATGTATCTCTTGAAGTTATGAAGCTGTCATGCCGAGGAGTAGCCCTCAGAATTTGGAAGGACTGATTAGAACTGTTTCAGGCCACAAATCACTCCATTTTTCCTAAAAGGTAAGAGAATTTTGTAAAACTGACCTGGCAAGTGAGATCATGAGCCTAAAGTGATCCCAATTAAATTAAACAGATTCTCTCTGATGTACCAGCAAAGGGGAAGAAGCACTTAAAGGAAAACTGAATCATAAAATAAAAGATAATCTGTTCACTACACACAATTACAAGGAAGAGTAAATCATTACAAAAAAGCCTTAAATATATAATCTATTCTTTTTTTTTTTTTTTTCCAGAGTATAAACAAAATGTCTTTATTCTAAAGATTTGAGGGCTTATAACTAATTAAAAATATTCATAACAAACAAAATTACTTGCTCAGTCCAAATAACTCCCTGCCCACATAAATCAAATCAACCCAGAATCACAAATAAATTCCCAGCTTGCCTCATGCTCTTCAACCCTCAGCAAAAGCTCAGCAAAAAATAGCTCTGCAGCATGTTCTGAAAGTTAAATTTGGGCTATTTTGGACCTCAGGGAGAATAAATTCTGAAATCAAAGAATCTTCATAGAAACCCCCTATCACCATTTCCTTTCTATTAAGAGAAAAGTTCTATCATTTATGCATCTCTGTAGATGATATCTACAGTAATATACAGATACCCAAAAAATAGTTTGTTAAAAGATTGGTTGAAGAAATACATGCTTTTTTCAATAATTTTCATTCTGTTCTGACTAGAAAACATCTTGCAAAGAGCAGAGGTGTGTTATAACATCCTACAAACAGGAAATCACAATCTGCAATAGCATCAGTGTTAAAATCATTTTAAGTTATAGGTCACATATATTTGATTTATACCTAGTCTCAAAGTATAAAAGGTGCAGATGCTGACAATTGTTCTTAGACAACTACCACCTACTAGGTACAGAAGAGTGAATAAAACCTTTTGACTAGAGATGGACACCAGCTCAAATTGGTACAATACTGAAATCCAATTCCTGGGAGAATTGTATTTCAAGCATCTCTCAAAGGCATTTTGTGATGTCCTGAATAAAAGGAGCATAACCTGAGCTCCTTGACTCTGGGTGGTTTCTGAACACACCTTCTGATTCTTCCTCCTAGCCGTATTCTCACCACTATGACTCTCTTTTGTGTCAAATATTCACTATTTTACTGTGTTCCATACACTTGTCTCAAACTCTCACCAAAATCATCTGGAAGAGATCCTAAGGCACATGTGAGATGAGGTGGTGATCTGAGACAGCCAGCATGGCTCCACCAAGGGTAGGTCATGTCTCATCAATGTAGTGGCCTTCTAGCATGGAGTGATGGCACAGGTAGACCAAGAAAGGGCAATTGAGGCAATCTACCTGTAGTTGTGCAAGGTCTTTGACATAGTCTCACATCATATTCTTATCTCTAAATTGGAGACATATGGTTTTGAAAGGTGGACTGTTCAGTGTATAAAGAATTGGTTGGGTGGTTCTAGCCAGAGGGTTGTTGTCAATGGCTCTACACCCAGGTGGAGGCCAGTCACAAGCGGCGTCTCCTAGGGGTCTGTCTTTCAACCATGCTCTTCAATATCTTTATCAATGACTTAGACTGTGGGATTGAGCATACCCTCAGCAAGTGTGCTGATAACCCTGAGTGGTGCAGTCAATACAATAAAAGGAGATGCCAACCAGAGGGACCTGGATAGGCTTAAAAAGCGTGCCCACAAGAACCAAATGAGATTCAATAAGACCAAATGCAAAGTGTTGCACTTAGTTTGGGGCAATCCTAGATAAGTGTAGAGACTGGAAGATGAACTCCTGGAAAGCAAACCTACGAAGAAGGACTTGGAGGTCCTGTTCAATGAAAAGATGGACACGAGCCAGCACTGTACTCCGACAGGCCAACAGTATCCTGAATTGCATCAAAAGAGAGGTGGCCAGCAGAGGAAGGGAGGTGATTGTGGCTCTCTACTCTGCCCTCATGAGGTCTCATCTGGAGTACTGTGGCCAGCTCTAAGGCCTTGAGCACAAGAAGGATATGATGCTGTTGTAGTGGGGCCATAGAAGACCACAGAGATCATCAGAGGATTGGGGCACCTCTCATATGATGAAAGGTTGAGGGACTTGTGATTTTTAGCTTGGAGAAGTGCAGCATCAGAGGCATGGACTCAGATGTGAATGTCCCAAATCATTTATTACAGGTTCAAACATCCCTTTATACATTCACAAGTTTTCTCTTTTAACTTTCCCACCAGTCTTTACATGTCAGCAAAACATTCCACAAACACTCCTTAATTGTGCATGCAGGCACTCATCCAATCAGTCATGAGTCCTTCCTAGCCATGTTCTCTTCCTCCAATCAGGGTCATCATCACACGGCCATCATGCTGCTTACTTGACTTGTTGTTCTCTTCTTTTGGAGGTGTTCTTGGTTCTCAGCCTTGCTCCGTAGCTTCCGTAGCTTCTGCTCTGAATAGTCCTTCTTGTATTCCCACAGAGAAGAGAAGGCTCTAGGGAGATCTCATTGCGATCTTCCAGTTCTTGAAAGGAGCTTACAAGCAGGAGGGGGACTAACTTTTTACTGAGGTAGATAGTGATAGGACAAGGGAGATTGGATTTAAACTGAAAGAGGAGATATTTAGGTAGGAGATGGTAGGAAGAAATTTTTCATTCAGAGGGAGGTGAGACACTGTTACAGGCTCTCCAGAGAATTTATGAATGCCCCATTCCTGGAGGCATTCAAAGTCAGGCTTGATAATTTCCTGGGCTCTCTGGTTTAGTGGCTGGCAACCCCACGTACAGCAGGGGGTTGGAACTAAATGATCTTTGAGGTCCTTTCAAAACCTAGCCATTCTGTGATTCTATGATCATGTGAAATAGGGAGAAAGAGCTGGGTGTCACTGGTTTTTAAGCCACTCATGGTAATTGATCTCTACATGACACTGAAAAAAAAGTGGTGGAAAGCTCAGGTTATATTTCACGCCAATTTATCTGAGGTTCAACAAGGCTACACAATTTCATCTTTAGAGTGGCACAGTTGACTAATACAATACCAACTTTCAGAGTTGGAACTTAATCTAAGATTGCCTAGCAAGATCTAGACAATTGAAAATATGGTAGCATTCATAACCTTATTGAAACGATCCAGTTTGGTTAATAACCTACAGTTATAAAACTGGTATCAGACTGCAAACATGGCTAACATCAAAGTCTTGAAAGGTGGACATTTCCTAGTGTTTTCAACTCTGCTCTCATGTACTGTAGTGATAAAAGGCATTTCAGCTCTCCTAATTGTTTCTCTAACCATCATCTGACCTTCCACAATTAACAAAATAACTAGCATCACCTTCAGAGCACTATCACAATCACAGAAAGTTGAAAGAGGAAAAGGAAAGGAAAACAACATAACATATACTTGCAGTGCACCAGAGAAGAACCAAAACTATAAAACTAGACTTCAAACTTCGGCAAAGACAGATTGAACTCACAGCCACTGGACAAAATGAGAAACATTTAATTATGTAAAAGTAATTAATATTAGAATTACAGCCTTTTCTTTCGGTGGGCTTTAATCCACACTTTGTCTACCTCTTACTCTGAAGCACTTCTTCAAACAAACACGTACAGGCTCCACTTAAAGTTTCATGTTCCAAGCAGATCTTTATACAGTGACCTTATTCTGATTATTACTCCATGGCTTTACTAGTCCCATTTGTTCCTAAGCAGAAGGCATTTAAAATTCCAGAGTAGCTTCACAAACTTCACATGTGACTGACAGTGAACTCCCAGGTTTCTGAAGGGTTTTCTGATATATGGTGCCACGAGACCCAGAGACATACAACTCTCAGAAGTCTGAGTGGAATCCGGCTTTCTGAAGCTCGGTCTCAGGGGCATGCTCCAGACTCTGTGGCCAGAAAGATGATGCTGATAACTAAAATCAGACAAAAAACCCTCATACACCACTTGAAGGCATGGATGTTAGTGGACAGAAAGTCTTTCACATGCATACATGGTTGCGAAAGGAAGTAGTGGTGGTAGTTCAGCAGGAGGACAGTTTACCAGTCTGAGCCCTTATCTAAATGTATATAGGCCTGATTTTTTTTCTTCACATGCCCATAAAGATTGACATATCAATTCATATTTAAATGCATAAGCTAACACAGCAGACTCACAATCTGAGTCTGTTGTCTGAGATTGGAGACAGTGAAGCAGCCACAATGCAAGACAGCACTTCCTGGGTGTCTGTAATTGAAAGGTACCTTGCATGCTCTGTTATAAAGTCCTGTTTTCAGTTGTTTCCAGTTTTGCCAGGTTCTCAGAATCTGGACTGAAATTTTCTACAGCAGAATTCTGCCTCAGGCCTCCATTCCTCCCTTTTCTTCCTGAGTTTCAGTTAAAACTGTTCAGCTATTTCTGAGAACAAAACAAAAATGAGCAGAAAAGCACATTTTGTTCATCTTTTTTTTGTTTTTGTTTTGTTTTGTTTTAAACAACACAAAAACAAAAACAACATAACACTGAAATAATAACAAAAAGGTCCCGACCAAGGATTTCTACTGTTGTCTTTATTTTGAGTAGGATATGAAAGGTCACACACACATGCAAAAAAACCACCCTCATGCCAAGGATATGAATTCTTACATATTTGTGAAAAGCTGCCCAAATTTGGCAAAGTTGAGAGCCTCCCAGGGATTTGGTTCATATGCATCAGTAGAGACCTCAGAGCTTAACTTCTGTGTTTTCCCAAGATTCAGCTGCCGCTTAAAAGCTCTAATCCTTTCCCTGTTCTTCCTCCTCCTGCCTACCTGGGCTGCCCTTTAGCCATGCTCGTGGCCCAAAAGAAAACTCTACGTGTTTCTCACCTATTCCCTCCTAGACGCCCTGGAAGCACTTAGAGGAGGGGCTTCAAAGCCCTGCTGAGCCCCTTAGCTCAGCAGTTCAGGCAGAGAAAATAAAGTAAAAGGGAGAGAAGAGCTGCGGGACATGAAAGTAAAATAGCAAATCAGCACCAAAGAGACAGTAAGGTGAGCTAAGGCAAAAGACAGTAGATAAAGATGAGCAGGAAAGGACTACATAGGAGAAAATACAAGGAAGATATTGGTACAAATGAAACTCAAGAGTCCTAAGTTGGTTTCAAGAGGTGAAACTTTATCAGTAAAGTGAGCATTAAATTGCCAGACATGTAACTGCCAGCAGCGCCCATGTTGTCCTGGTCGATGGGCCAGAGATCCAAGGCTGCTTTAAAAGACCTTAAAGTCATCTCAAAGAAATCTCTATTTCTCTATTTCAGACTTTTAAAATCTTTTTCTTTTTGTTCTAGTTGAGAAGCTACATATAAAATATTTGTGATGAAAGCATACAGGAAATACAAGTATTACTGTATTTACATACAACTTCAATTCACTTCCTTTATGAATACAAATCATGGTAGTGCTTTTAATTACACAGCCACCTGCATCATTAACTGCATGGGATAAACATACCTTGGGAAAAAAAATCTGAACTGTATGTGTAAAAAGGCTAGCATCAACAGAATCCCTACCTCATCTCTTACAAAGAACATATAGTGATTAACACAAGATATCAGAGATAGAAAACCAAGAACAGTCTTCTAGTCAAAACATTCGACTTTAATAGTTGAAAAGTAAATAGGATTCCACCTCTTTCATCACCTTTCATAGTTACAAACTGTGTGTTCTGTGTTTCTGAATTCCTAACACAAGGCACCTGGGGTCAGGTTGGCAAAGGTACCAAATACTCCCACCTGGAATAAATGGGAATTGTACTTCTAACATGAAAGAACCATGAGGTACCAGAAGCTTACAAAGTAATGGTGAATGTTAGCTGTTTAATGAGGATGGGCACTGCTGAAAGTTGCAGAGCCAGTTTTAACTTTTTCTGGGAGAGGGTGATTCCTTCTTTCTCAGAAGGATTTTGAGCAGTTGGATTTATTTTTCTTCATGAATGACTTCAATACTTGGGTAAGCATACTGGGGTGTATGGGGAAACATGGTTTTGTACCAACTGTGAGGCTTGAAGGAGCTGTCTTTAATAAGGAAAACAAGAGAAATGTTGTAATGTTTGGTAACTGAATGTGATCTTGTTCCACAGCTTCACTAATGGTGCGAGTCCTTCAGAATTATGTTACAGTGCACCTCTACAAGAGCATAAATGAGACTTATACAAGATTAATTTGTTCTTAACTGTTACCCAGGGATTTTCAAATTCTGAGTTCTTGACTCTGCTACTTCTCATGCTCTTATTCAGAATCTTCTTGTTGATTTTTCGTGAAGTACCTGAGTCCATGGGAGGAATCGTGTATGGTAAGAGTGCTTTCAAACCAGTCCCCCTTACAATAAGATTAAAGTTAAATGCAGCTTCTTTTTTATAGGAGGATCAAGTGCCCATGGAAGTCGTAATTTCCAAAAATGAATAAATACATATTGCCAATTATTGGCAAAAAGTTTAAAGCCATTCCACTTTCTAGGGCTCTGATTTTTATCTTAACTTGTAGACAGAGCCACTTGTAGACAGAGCCACTTGTAGACAGAGCCACTTGTTAGACAGAGCCAGGCCTGGATAAGCACGTAACTGAACTCCTTGGGGAAAAAACTCATGAACTTCAGGCTGCAGTGGTAGTAATTCAGTAGGTGGCATTATATCCTTAAAGATGGTATCAAGACAGTCCCCTAATAGGATACTTCATTAAAAGCATCTTCCAAACAGAATCCTAATCTCTGTCCCTCATTTGTTTTTATGGTGAAGCAATCCCGAGAGTTTCCTTTTTCCATAAGGCACAAGAAAGCTGTGAATGTAAACACTCCTAGGAAGTCACATAGAGATTATGTGCTAGGACTCCCACAGATGATATAGACATCAAAACCGTAACACTTTAGGTATCAAATTGATTCTTAAACTCTGTCTGTCAGAGGCCTATGTTTTGGTAGTTACGTTCCTGTCAGTGGCCTCTGCGTATAAGCTCTTCTATCAAAATTCTGAATCTGGCTGTTATTAGCTAAATTTTCAGAGATGAGGATCCATAAAACCTGCAGATGCCAGCTCTGGCCCTAACAGAAGACAGCCTGAATTTCCTGAAGGACTCATTGTCTACTTAATTCAGAGCTGAGGGCTCCCCTTGGTGGTAGGGTTCAGGAAGACTCCTTTCTGGCCTGGGAATTGTAGATGATAGCATTTACTACTATAGATTTTAAACGTTTAAGAGGCAAAGAATTTTACTTTCAGCTTCTCGTTCTTGCTTATTATGATTGTAAGGCACGAGAGAGAAATAAGTAAAAATAAGGCAGAAATGTTTAATGCTTCCTCAGAAGGAGGGTGCTGAAAATGAGACATGGTTAGAAACAAAATGAATACTTCAGGTACGTGCCTAGTTACCTCATCGCTAACAAGAAGTTGGAAAGGGTCTTTTCTAATAGTGAGGCAAAACATATAAATAAAAGACAAATTTGACTCAGATCACGTATACACTGATGTACCCTTTTAGCTCCAGATTCTCTGGTTATTCCTGTTGACGTCCAGAGACTAGATTTCATTGAAAGTGGATGGACAGACCTGTAATTTCTTAAC
>NC_143436.1:64067500-64140000 GCF_987193195.1 Phasianus colchicus | reverse complement strand
TAAGTTTTTTTCTTTCTTTTTTTTTTTTTTTTTTTTTTTAGAAGGATCCTTGATTGGTGGGGGGAGTATAAAGAGGGGTGGAGGATGCAATTAGATCTGGGTGTTTGTTCCTTTCTCTTTCCCGCACACGCACATGCACACGCATCCACACACACGAAGTGACAAAGTGGTTAATGTCTTTGCAGGTTGGTGTTGACATCAGGTATCTTATTGCCACAGTCCAAATAGAGTACTAATTACTGCGAATGATGTCACCGTAGGCAGAGGAATAATCCCATCATTTAATTAGTTGAATGATTTAAACAAAGATTTGCATAGATGCACTAATCAGTTGCCATGAATTACAGAGCAGCAGTTGCCAGCGAGGGGTAACAGATCATACAGTTGGAGGGAAAAAAAATCTCATCTCCTTGAACATAATTAATTTAATTGTCCTCATTAGCTGTACCATTTGTTTTGATTTTATTTCTCCCTTTCCCCACACATAACTTCTCCCTCCCTCTTTTCTTCCCCTTCTCTGAGTACATTGGTTGAGAGAGGCACACGCACACACACACTGCTGTATTTTCAGAGTGGTTGTGGCAGAGGTAGTCTACAAACAGAGGGAAGTGAGGATCTCCTGAGCGTATGGGTACGGGCAGGAGGGAAGCAGGTTTCTGTCAAGTTTTGCTTTTCTCCATGTGCGGACCAAATCAGCAGCAAGGGGCTCTGTTAGTCTGCTGCCTCTGATTGTGATTTTCGGGTTCTTGCTCAGGTTGGTTGTGGCTGAGTTTTGTTACTACTTTGAGGGAGAGGGGAGCGAATCAAGAATTGTGTCACTGCACAGTGTGCTCATTCTGGGAACCTTAATATATATATATATATGTAAAAATGTAGAGGAGCTTAGTTTGAGGTGGGGAGAGGGGGTAACCTGTCCTAAAGAGATGCATTTCTGAGGTTGCTTTGATTTTTAGTAAAAATACCGGATTACGCAAGGGAGGGGTGCAGATGGCAAAGCACTTCAATGCTTTTAAATCTTTCTTGGGTCTTGAAAGACTTCTATAATATGAATGTCATTCAAATTTAGGGTATATTGTAAGCTGACATCTTTCAAAGCTTTGTGGAAATCTAGTGTGGTGCTTCTAATAGCAGACAACAGATATTCACTTTGAAGTCTGAAAACTGTGTTCACAAATTCTTAATCTGGTCTTTCTCCAACTGCAGATGGCTCTGAGAGGAAGATGCTTTGGATTTTTTTAACTTTATTTACAGTAGGCTAGGCTCAACATCTTTATTATAAAACATGAAGAAACAATCATCTGCGAGCGTGACTCAATATCAAAGCATGCCGTATCTCTTCTGTGTTTGCACGTCTGTCTGTCTGTCTCTTGGTCAAAGCTCTTCAACACCTACAGCACATCCGCGTCTATTATTTTTCTTCCTCCACCACTAGGTAAAGAACAAGGCTCTGTCCTCAGCTTTTGGGGTGAGGATCCCGCAGGGGGAAACCAGCTTGCGTGCCTTCAGCTCAGAAAGTGTGGGCAGGGAGGTGGCATGGGTGAGCAATGCCCAGCACGTGGCCGGGCCAGGGGCAGTGGGAGTGGGGAGCCCGCAGGGAGCAGCAAACTTTGACGCAGGAGTTTGCACTCCTCTCTGAGCAGCCTACATCCAGCACTATGAGAGGATGCGTTTTCACCTTCAGGGTTTTTTTTTTCTCATTACTCATTAATAGAGAGATACGTATCTTGCCTTTTTTTATTATTATTTTTTTTTCTTTTCCTTTTGCGTAGGCAACTTATTGTTTTGTTTAGGCAAAGTATTTGGGGCGGAGTGATGCGGGGGCACGCTCCCTGCTTCCCCGGCTCTGTTTCTGGAGCGCTCCCTGGGAAGGTGATCCTGAGCCGCTTCGGTAGAGGTCACTTGTGTGTGTGCGTGTGTGTGTGTCCCTGGTGTTTGTGTCTAGCATATGCATGTGGTTTTGCTGACTGCACTTGCAGGCTTGTAAATTTTCACCATGGGAAATTACCAACAAAGCCCAATCTGTCTCCTGGCTGCTTTGCACTTTCTGAGGGCGGCTGTACTTGAGCGAGCTGCAGAACGAGAGAGAAAGAGAGAGGGAGAGAAAGGGGGAGCGGGGAGGGGGGAGAGAGGAAGGGTGGGTGGGTGGAGGGGGAGAGAGGTAAATAGCCTTAAATCGGAAGGGAGCTGCTTCTCTGTGGTCTTCCACAAGAGCTGCCTGGGCTCTGCTGGCTCAGTAATAACTGAGTGACCTTTTCTTTTGCTGTATTATGTCTGGCTGGTAAGGGATTGCATTTTGCAGCTGATAAAGCCCTGACTTCATTCAACTCGGCTCCTCACACGCTGCTTTAGGTAAGTTGTCTTCAGCCAGGACGGAGACAGACAGCCTTGGACTGCAAGATACTAAAAGGAGGACACCTGTAGCTCGGATGCGGTCAACACAATTACTTGGCGGATCCTTGAGGACCTCATTATTTTAAACTTAAAGAATAGCGATCTCCCCCCCCATCTCTCCCACCCCCCCTTTATTTTTTTTCCCCAAACAATGCTTCTTTTTGACCTTTCCCAAGGAGAAGAGCTACAAAGCAGCCACTGTGCTTATTGAACTGCCTCCCCTCTATCGCTTAATTGAGAAGGTAAGTGAGGCAACTGTGTACATAAGCTTTGGGTCATTTGTGTATGTGTGTCTGCATCACTCTCCCTCTCTCTCTCTCTCTCTCTGAGTCATAAGCTGGGGCTGCAATCCATACACACATCCCTGCACTGCAACTTTCGCTCGAGCTGCAGCTCTGCTGAGACTGTTTTGTTTAAATCATGTGAGGCTTCATTATTTTTATGATGAGACATGAAATACATGCAAGCGGAGGATGCTGAGCGAAACCCATCTAACTGGATGTCTCGAGAAATAGCAGTCAAAGTTAACAATGAATTGCAGCAGTCCCCCCTATCTCTCCCCCCCCCACCCCCCCTCCGCCTCCGTTATTATTGTTATTATTATTCTTGCTTCTTCCAGAGCCGCTCGAAACGTGCTCTCAATTACCAAGGGAGTAGCTTAATTTCCCACTCCCCGGCTCTAATCCGCCAGCCTCCCCGTACAGCAGTTTCATTTGCAGCCGGCTCGGCGCAGGGTTAACCCTTTGGGCAGCGCGGCGGCGGCGGCGGCAGCGGCCCGGAGGCGGCGGGGTAGTGCCGGGCAGCCCCCACCGGCCGCGGGTTACCCGGCAGGAGCCAGCGCTCCGCGTGGGAGCCTTTCGGGGTGGGGGGGCTTTTCGCCTTCCTCTTTTTCCTCTTCGCTCCCGGCGCGGCGTGTGACAGCGTGACAGCTCCGTCGGTTCCGACAAAGCCGCCCACCGGCGCAGCGCCGGGACCCGGCGCCGAGGGGTGCCCGGGGACAGCGTGCGGCCGTGCCCCGCCGCCCTCCCCCCGCCCCGCGCCGGGGGAGCGAGCTCTCGTTGCTCGGGCCGGGCCTCGGTGCTTCCGTCAGGAGGAGCTCCGCGGGCGCCCGTACAGCGACTCATGCAGAAAAAGGAGAAAAGTTTTGGTAAGGCTGCTGGTGCGCTGGCTCAGTTCGCAGGAAGGTAGGGCCGGGGCGGGGAGCGGGGCGAGCGCGGTTCCCTCTGCTCTTCTCTCCCGCCAGCGTTCGCGAGTGCAGCGAGGAGACCCCCGTGCCCCCGGCTAGAGAGCCGCGCAGGACCGCCGGTGACAGCGGTGAAGCCGGCCAGGTGCAGCCAACCTCGCTGCGCGCATCCCCACGCCTCCCTCTGCCCCCACCGCCCCATCCCTGCTGATGCTTGGGAAAAGGAATTAGCACAAAAGGCTCGAGCGTCCGGCTCCGAAAGGGAGTCTTTGTTGTAGAGTGTATGTTTCTTATTTATTTTTTTATTTTGCATGTGAGCTGCATCAAAATTGAACTCAGTCTTGCAAATCTCTTGTTGGCCTTTGCCAAGCACTAGCACTTTGCTGCCATGGTAACTGTAATTAAACTGATAAGAGTGGAAAAATGTCAGTATCTCTGAGCCTTGCAGCTGCATTGGAGAAAAAGGGAATCAAATTGGTTCCCAGCACCACTGCTCTAAAAAAGGAGGGAGGGAGTGGGGGGGAGCTGGGAGGGGGGGACACAACAGGGGTAGGAACATAGCTAAGCAGCTCCGTCCCTGAGATCTGGGTACATCTATTTGCTGTGATGTCCCTTAGGGGGCTACAGCCTGCAGGGATGCTCTGGGCCAGTGAACAGAGAGAAACAAGCTTTTAGGCCCAATCTCGCTTTCAAAAAGAGAAGGGGAGAGAAGAGGAGAAATCTTTTGTTTGGTGTCTCTTGGCAATCGACTAGCCGTGTTGGCCAAATTCTTTTAATCTGTATCACTGCTCCCAGCTGTGGGACTGCATCACCATTTTTAGTTTTTACCTAGCCTCCTCTTTTTCCCCCCAATCTCAAGCCACCTCCTTTATTAAAAATAAATAAATATATAGTAAAAAATCATATTCCTCTTTAGAAGAAGGGGCAGGAGGTGAAGTTTAGTTATATACCATGAAAAATTGACTCAAAAGTATGCAGAAGTGTCTGTACTCAGAGTACTAAAAAAAACCCTTACTTTTATTATTATTATTATTATTTTTAAAACCTGAGTGTTATAGAGTTGCGGTTACTTTGTTGTGTTAACTACAGAAGCTGAGACTGTGCGGATGAATGGCACAGAACAAGAGAGCATAATGGAGGCAATCAACCGTTAGGCTGGTTCACAATGCAATCCAGGCAATTAAAAGCTCACCAGAGTTTAAATGAAATGGTTCTACTTATTTCTGTGCACCACACTGCACAGGCTATTATTTATGTCTCTTTTTTTAATTATGATTTCCCTTAAACTGTCAAATAACTCAGAATAGCGGGGTCTCGGAGGCGATAAGAATTTTCCACAGAACAATTTGCATGCCAATCTAAAACTAGTTACCACTCTCGATGCGCTGCATGCGAGCTCTGAAATGTTTCTTCCCTTCTGAAACCTTAACTTTTTTTTTTTTTAAAGTCTGTGCGTATTGTCCTGAATAATTGGAGCACTGAGTGCTTATAGGATGGAGCTACAAAGTGGGAGAGCCTCTGCAAAGAGCTCTCTTACTTTTTTTTTTTTTTTTTTTATCTTCTGCTGGATCTGAATCACTGGATCTCCAGCTTTCTTGCTGACGGCACATTGTCCCTCAGTTTGCTGTGTTCTAAAGACCACTGCACTGATACGTAATTTGCTCCAAACTCATTTCTTTTTCTTTTCTTTTCTTTTTTTTTTTTTTTAAGTAGAGCAAGTTTTCCCTCTCTTGCTGTGCATCCCCCTGTCCTTGTTTCAACCGTGTGTGCTGCAGTGAAGGAGGAGTGATTGGGCTCTAAAAGTTTGTGAGTGCTGCGATGTGAGATAGCCTCCGATGCTGCCCGGGAGCATCCCCTGTGCCATGAACCACAGCTGTTCTTCCAGTTTCTTGGTTCCTGCAGGGACCGGTCCTGCACACAGAGGCTGCTAACAGAGCTTGTTCTGTCAGAACTCCGCACCCTGATTCCAGGAAAGGTGATCAGAGTGACATGAGTTCATGTCTCTGCCTTCCGTCAGGAGTCTGACTTAGCTTTTTCCAGCAATCTTTCCTCTTTATCCTGGAATTCATAGCTACAGATCCCTTGTCAGTGTTTCACTGCGCATTAACAACCACTGCCAGGGACAGGAGTCACTTGTATCCAACTTATCTGGAGAGACGGGGAGAGATCGAGGAGCTTACAGACTGGGTGAGGAGGTTCTCTCATCAGGAATGTGGATTGCCATTAGAAGTCTTATTCCTGACAGAGTGCGGCAGTTTGTGTGCAGTGTCCTGAGGTTTGGCGAGGGGGAAACAGAGAGAGGGATGCTGAGCAGGATGGGGAAAGTGAATAGGGCTGAAATAGAAGGGGTTCCCCTGACAGTGACAGGCACTGAAATATCTCTGTTCTAAGTGCAGATCTGCTCCGGGATGCAGAGTGTGGACAGAAGTCCACCAAACTAAAGGGAAAAACAGGTTCAGTTTTTGCAGCCTGGCTGTAGCACTGCAGAGCAGTCTGTTTTGGGAGCTCTGCCTTCCCAGGAAGGGGACAGCAGGGTTTGCTCCTGGTATCATGTCAGGCTGCCCTGGGTGCTGTCAGCCTCAGAGCTTCTGTCTGTACCTGGGGATGGCCAGGTTGTGGGGCTGCAGCCTGTGGGAGCTGTAGGTACACTGACTGGTGCTTAGGGCAGCTATAAGCACACACGTTATGTGGGAAGTGTCACTGTACTGGAGATCTGATGGGAGCATTAAAAGAGAAGAGATGGTCTGGGAGGTGATCTGCGTTTGTCTGGATTATCCCGTACAGGAGAAGTAATCAAGTATTCCGTTCTCAAAATTAAGTGTTTTAATCCAAGTCTGTGAATAAAAGGGCATGTGCAGAGAATTCAGAGCTTCTTAAAGCACTTCTTGTGTTTTGTTTTGTTTTTTTTCAAAAAATAATGAAGCAGTAGTTTAATTTTAACTTTCATTAAAATAGAAGCAGCTTCGTTTTAAGTAAAGAGTGAAAAAGATCAAATTTGTCTAAAAGAAAAAGCATTCCTTCCCTCCTATAGCTGCTGCAGACCGAATCCCAAATCCTTAATCTGGAGATGCTGCCAGCAGGATGTCAGGGCCACCTTCTCCTCACCTCAAGCTCAGAAGTGTGGGGCTGTTAGCATGACCTCCGAGGGGTGTCTGCCCCTTTCCACTTCTGTCTGTAAGGAGGGTTTGGGCTAACCAGCGTGACAGTGCTCTGTCTGCTTTCCGAATGTACCAAGAGCCTCAAAACAGTGCCAGACTGTGTGCCACACAGCGCGTGCTGGGCTTGTATTTGTAACACAATAATCTGGTGTTTGCAGCATTTTCCTTAAGAATTACCATGCTTGATTGCTGCAGTACACTCAGATGCTGGCTTATTCAAGCCCTGTTGTTGTTTCATCTCGTTCCCCTTGTGGAGCGCAGGGCAGCCCATCAGCTGGGATCAGGGACATGGTGCTCTTTATCAGCCGACAAAATTTTTTACATTACGATTTTTTTTCTTTAAAGCTCTTAACTGCATTAGCTGCTAGTTTATCCTGGCTTCCCTCAAGCTAAAGATTAAAGTCCCAGAGCGGTCCTCCTCTCTTCTGAACTTTTCACTGAGTTCCACGAAGTTGATGCCAACGCGGTTTGTTTCGTGTGCCTGTCCTCTGCGTGGTGGTAAAGGGGGTCAGGGGTAAGCGTGTCATGGGCTTTAAAGGGGTATTTATATATACACAACTTCACAGATCAAGCCTTTTCACCAAGCATATATATTGGTGATCCTATAAGACTGCCCTGTACCATTGGTCTGCTACAGGCACTTTATAAAAGTCTCTGCTGTTTTCAGTGTTCTTAGTCGTTTGCTTGTAGCTGTGTTGCACTGCTGCTTCACGCCTGCACCCTGGGCTTAGGGGAGCCCTCTGGCAGCTGGATATGCTGTGGTGCTCGCACAGGATGAGCGCTGAGTGTTCTTTCCCAGCCCTGCCCAGCCGCAGGGCCCGTGTAGGTCGCAGGCTCTCATCCTCCCACTTGGGAATGAGAAACAGACCTCACGAGTTGCTGAGTGGTGTAGGAGCTGCGAGAGGAGCATTGATTGCAGGGTAATGGGAAGGCAGCAATGCCATTTTGATACTTACGGATAGAAAAATAAAGACCTTGGATTATCTTGTTAGGAGCTACAGACATTCGGCAGCAGTATTGCCACGGTACTTTGGGGTGCTCACTAGGAGAACTGGCTCTATAATTGAACAGCTAATTTATCAGACAAATATATTCATCCAAAATGCATGGTAGAGTGTGTTGCAAAGCTGGGAGCGGGGATGTTATCTGTATGAATTACTATAGTAATAGTAAGAATTACTATTTCTAATTTGTTGACCAGCTTCATAGGTGAAAGTCATGAGTTCAGCTTGATAAACCCTGCAAAGTCACATAGCTGGCTCTACGCTTGCTGCGGTCCACGTACATTCAATGCGTTTCACGTACACGTATGGATCCCTGGGATGCCTCAGCTGGCACAGCATTTAGCCTCTTGTCTTCACAGTGCTGATATTCATAAAGGCACGCTGTACCATCGCTTCAAAGATTACACTCATTTTCATGTTTTCCTTATGAGACCTTTAAAAATAGGTAAAATAAAACAGCAGCTGGTTCGTGTTCTCTCTACCTGAGACTGCCTTTCTGAGGTAGTGTGCTGCGGCACCAACGGAGATGTGCTGATAGAAGCTGGGGCTGCAAAGCTTTCCTAAGAGCAGTAGTGTAGTGTTCTTGATGAGGAGCTCTTGAATTTGCTGTTCTTTGTTACGAGACTATTTGACCTTTCCCAGTCGCTGCGTTAAGAACAGGATGCCATGCCCTGAACTTGGGAGAAGGATTCTTCTTTCGGCAAAAGCATTTATTCTCGTCTTACAAAATTCTCGTGATGCTCAGATGCACTCTAATGAGTAGCAATTTTTTTTTTAGTTGCATCTCCGATTGGCTTAAAACAGTGAGATAACCTAGTAATCGAACTGCGTGTCTGTTTTCTTTCCTCTCTGATGCCTGTTTGATGTACAGCAAAGCGTCTACAAGGCTATGATTTTGCTTCTTCTAAGAAATGACTTTCAGAGGATCAGTGTGAGTGTAATCGGCTGGCAGTTCATGAGACCAGCCAAGAGAGACCAGTCTGTAAGCACTTTGGGGCAGTGACCTCCTCTCCCCATTTACAGCAAAACTGAGGGCCATCGATTTTTTTTGTATGGATCTCTGGAAGGCAGTCGCAGTACCATCGCTCAACTGTATTCCACTTTTGCCCATTCTGTCCCTTAAAAAGTGGTTCAGGGGTTTGAACTATCATTTAAATGCTCTCTGCTATTGCGTTCAAAGGTGTGTATATATAATTAATGGATGCCACTGGACTCCTTTTCCCGAACTATCTGTTGGCTAAAATTGGGATTGGAGAATAGGGCAGAGATTTTGTATCATTATTATTATTTTCTGTGACAAACTAGTAACTGTCTGACCTTGTGCAGCTTATTTAAGGTCAGATTTTTCAGCAGGTCCTTAGACTGAAGGATGCAATGAGAGGTGCTGGTACTGAAGTCTCTATAAATCTGATTGCTTCATTCATGTGCCTAAGAACAGTAATCTTGAAAAACAAAACTGCTACTGCAAAAATACATGGGCCAAACCTCCCTGTAACTCTGGTCCCGTACCTTTGATAGCTTCAGTCTTTCCGTCTCTAAAATCCGGAGTGTTCATATGTTTTATAGATAGTGCAAATTAGTCCAACCACACAACTTTAGGTATATTTGCCATTGCACATAGGCTGTTTAAATTTTTGAACGCTAAATATTGAGAATGTTGGACAAAAGTGACTCTTTAACAGGATTGTTTTAATTTTTCATTTTAATTTTTCAATCATATTCCTTTTCAGCAAAGAGTCCGGGTAAATGAGGTGGAACGCAGATCAGTGGAAGTTTCTGCTCTCAAGTTTATTTAATATTGTTTTCAGCTTGCTGTGGACTCGCCAGATTATGTCATCCTGTCTCTGCAGTTGCCTTTATAATGAACTGGGTGTGTGTGGGAGGGGAGAGGTGGAGGAAGAGAAGGCTGTAAGGCTCATTCTGGAGAGTGTCTGTTTTCACCCTTCTCTCCTTTTGCTGTGTTTCAGGTATACAAATGCTCTCAGTCCAGCCAGACACCAAGCCGAAAGGTTGTGCTGGCTGCAACCGTAAGATTAAAGACCGGTATCTTCTAAAGGCCCTGGACAAATATTGGCATGAAGACTGCTTGAAATGTGCCTGCTGTGACTGCCGCCTGGGGGAGGTGGGCTCCACTCTGTACACCAAAGCCAACCTTATCCTTTGTCGCAGAGACTACCTGAGGTAGGTCGCGCCTGTGTCGTGTTCCCTGAGAAACGCGGTGAGCCTGCTCAGTCCTTCCTGTGTAGGTAGTGGTGCATACACAGTGCTTGGGGGCTGCAGGACAAAGCATTTGTGGAGCATGAGGCAACCAGCTGCAGCAGAGAGGTGAAGCTAAATTCAAAGGTAGTATCGCATGCTCTTGAGTTTTGTGATGCTTATAGTGAGGTGCTGTGCTGGGAGGGAGGTGAGAACAGAGTAACCCCTGGCTCAGCACAGTGCTCCTGGAGAGCTGATCCTCCTAAAAGCAACGCAATGTTCAGCCTGAAAGAGCAGGGCCGCCTAAGTGGCCTGCAGCTGCTCAAGTGTGGGTTGGAACACTGTGAGCGCTTGCTCCATTTGGTTGTGCATATCCGCTTCTGCCCTTTGAGTTCACCAGAGGGATTGTGGCGGTGGTCGAAGCTTTAAGGAACGTTGCCATTTATCTGCTAGAAGCTGCACTGAGACAATCCACTCACCTTCCCTGTGCTAAATGACCCCATAGCCAATGGGCTCCAACCAGCCCACTGACGCATGTAGGACCTGGGTGACCCAGCACTGCTTTTCAGAGGTGGCAAACCATCCCCTGGGTGACGCTTGTTGGATATGGCAAACCGTCACCTGATTCTCTGCTTTCTTGTTTGCTTGTCAATCTTCTCAAAAACAATTGGGGTACAAGTTGGCACAGTACCAGACTAGAGCTTGCGTGTATAAATAGAGCTACTTGCAGAAGCTGAGTTTAATCGAGAAGTTTGGTCTCTCTGGGCTGTCAATAGTAAATAGAGAGACGGAGGCTCCTCTGGGGTGATTCAGAGCACCTATTTCATAGAGGAGCACCTTCTGCCATTCCCTGCAGAGGGGGTCTAGTGAGACTGGCTGCCCGAGGCAGGTGTGAACTTCTGGGAATATTTCCCCTGCTCCTATAGCAAAGTCTTTTCCTTTTAAAAGGACATTCAAGTCTGTAATACGTTGGGGAAAAATTAAAATTCTCTTTACACGCATTAACTTAAAAGTTCAGTGTAGGCACAGGTAGCAAATACGTTTCCAGGTTGTATGGCATGAGTTGAGTAGGTTGGTACAGAAATTATGATTAAAGTGTTAACAGCTCTTGGTACTCTGCTCTCCACATTACGACCTGTTTTTTCTAGAGTAGAGCAAAACTGTTTGCAAGTGTCTTAGGCGTTTGCTGAGCTGGAGCTGCAAAGCAGCTTAGGGTTCTTCAGATGGGGCCTTGGATCTCTTAGTGGTAAAAGTGCTCTGCTACCCATTAAAGCTTCATGAGCTAAGCACAAGACGGAGTCTGCATCTTAAAGCCATTGTGTTAAAGCTGCCAAAAAAGTAGCTGAGAAAACCTTACTTTTAAAAATGAAGAGGAAACTGTTTCATGCAAGAAACAGAAAGGGATCATTGTACAGAAACCTAGGTTGCTTGTGATCTTAAATTGTGTGTATAGAGAGAGTGGTATGAACAGCTTCTGGGGGTAAAGTCGGTGCTGAGCCTAATATTTAAAACCTGTTTTAAGAATCTTTCTACAAGTGCCCGCAGGAGTAAGAAAACTCTACTGTGGCAATTTGATCCCCAGATTTACTGGTGGCTTTGAACGTACTCAGTCTCTCAAAGACTTACGCAACAGATAAAGTGTTTTAAAATCAAAACCAAAAGTGATTGAGTAGTAGAGATATGAACAAAACATTTCCACATTACACATGTGTGCACGCATCCCATTGCTCTCTGGTATTTAAAGGTCTATCAGGAATAAATATTTAGCAATCAGATTGTTAAAATTCATAGTATGTAACTCAGAGAAAGGCGACTGTGATTTTTACACCATGATTTATCTGTCACGAATGCTTTCGAAGCTGATTTTTTTGTTATTTATTCATCTGCAATATTTACTTTTGTACCAGTGAAACCAGCATGCATGACAGATCCTGCAATCAGTCTAAAAATGTTTTGGATTTTGTTTCTGGATTTATCAAGTCTTTGTGAAGTCTTAATGAAAGTCATAAGCCTTTCCTTAGTGATTCTTGTGAATGCACGGATTTAAACTTGTTATTTACTCTAAACTTCATACTGATGCACTTAAGGTAATTGCAGATAGTCATTTGCCTCATTGCGTCTTATATACTTGGTTATGCAGTGAACCTATAAAAGTGATCTTTTTAATGCTAATGTAGAAACTAGTTAAATGTTCTCTAGCTTTGTAGTCAAATAAGCTTTCATATTTAGCAATTCACTTGATATCAATTTAAAGAACAAATTACTTAGCAATAATGATCAGATTAGGGTTCGATTGCAGTTTCAAGCTAGCCTCTTTTTTTTTTTTTTTTTTTTTTCTTTTTTTCTTTTTAACTGTAAAGGAAGTGTTTGCTACATACAAAACTGTTCCAGCTTCCTATTAATTTATGTGGTGCCCTCTAGAGGATATGTGGCTTGTATGATATTATAAAGAGTAAAATTGCTTATTAACTTCTCTCTCTGTGTTCATTATGTATTTCAATAAGACAACCATTCTACAGATACTACAGGCAATAATGTAGCTAGTTTATGTGCTTTGACATCCATGGTTAAATTCAGAAACTATGTGATTGTGTATTTGGCTATTTGCGAAAATGCTTCTAGTATCTCTCATTTAGAAATGCCTGCCAAAAAATATTGAAGATTCTCTCCACTCTCATGTATGCTCTTGTTTGGCATTTGAGTCTTGAGATACCTACTCTGAGCCTTTTATAAGTACTCTCTATCGCCAAGACTTCAAATCTTGCTTTGTTTTAGCCCTCCTTTTGTTAAAATAAGTTAACTTTGCTATATTAAGACCTTATTCTCTAGGATAGAGGGGGTCATGGAGATAGAGGTAATGAGCTTGGAAGATGTTCTGAGTGTGAGACGCTTTCCCCTGCAATCTGATTCAACTAAGTCACTCCAGTGATTTCAGAGGTGGCATGTGGCACCCAGGGTATTGGTGTGGTCACAGCAGGAATGAGCTCTGTTTTGTTAACGAAGATGAGAACTGACTTGAGTAAAGAATGGGCTCAATGTTAAGAATAACATACGTGGTGAAAATGATATGCAGAGTATAATTCCCCTGCAGGCTTCTGTCTCCTGCTTATACACTCCTGGGTTAGAAAGTGAAGACTTAATTTAAGGAACTTAGGTTTATGCCAGTATTTCAAGTCCATTTACAGTAAGTGAAATATGCGAGAAGTTGGCTTTTTTTTTTTTTTTTTTCCTCCGGAGCTGTACAGTGACATCTTAATGTATCAACCTATCCTGCTCAGTCCTCTGTTCTGACTGGCAGCATGTCCATTTACAAGCAAAATATTCCCTTTGAAATCTGTCATTACTGCCATTAATGACCAGTCGTTATGTTAACAGCCCCTGGGCTGTTAACATATCAAACTGGTTGTTAACTGGAAGGTTATTACTTATTTAAACCGCAGGTATGGGTTGTGTGAAATGTGCTTTGGTTATGCATTCTGGGCTAGTTCTGCTCAAAACAATGGGAAAAAACAGCATAGCATTTGCCTTTGGGGTGCCAGGGGATTTGCTTTCTGTTCCATCTGCTCATTTGATTTCTGCATATTTGTGAGGTCCTCCTGCCCCTGGGCAGCCTCCTAATTTCAGGTGCAACCGTGTGCAGTCCCATCTTTTTAGCTCTGCGTGCAAATGGGCAGTCACAGATACTTCCAGATGCACAGTAATGCAAGCCGCGCATCTGAGATTAATATCTGGCCCCTAAAAGTGTGAAATGAAAGACCGACAATTACACGTAACTCAGTTGTATTAAATAATGAGCTTCCTCGGATGCAGCGAAAATATGAAAGTACAGCTGTGCTAAGCTAGTAGCAATGTAGGTCAATCACCCTTTTCACTTAGGTTTTTAACTACGCAAACCCTGCTGAGCGACCAATGACTACAAAGTGCTGTTTCATTCCTATTTAATTTTGGCAGCATTTTACTGAAGAGCAGGCATTCATGCAGCTAAATTATCTTCACCGTTTCTGGTTTTAACTCCAGCTCCATGACACTAAATGTTGGAGTGCATATCTCTTAGTAAACACAAAGAATATGGTTTCTGATTTTTTTCTCTTTTTTTTTCATATCCATCACTTAACATGGAAATTGAATTAGAACTTTTATTTCTTTATGCATAATTTCCCTAGCAGGCAAACAGATCATAAGAAAAGGATTAACAAAACGGTGTGTTGGGGAGAATTTTTACCCTTAAACACATTTAGAGCCTTTGAGGATGAGGGGTACGATGGCACAGGGTGTGCCCCCCGCACTGCCCAAGCTTGGTAACCATTTGGCTTGGAAATGTACTGCAGGCTTTAGAAGTACCACAGAATAGCTCTGAAGATGGGTTGACTGCTATCCCTGAAGAAAGGGACAAATCATGTTTTTTCTTGTTTTCTCTTCTATTTGCTGATCTGAGCACTTGAGACAAACCTAGATTTTAGATTATATATTGGACAGGATCTTGTAAATAATGAGAAGTGACTACAGAGAGTAAAGTGCTCAACCACAAGCATCATAAAGATGCTGCCTCTGTAAAATATTTAGTCTGTGAAAGGGTGCAGGCTGAAAAGAATAGAGTTTAGGAAGCAGCCTTTTCCTGTAAAACTGCTCTCACTCTAAAAACAATTATTATTTAAAAAAATATATATTACGTAGTAGTACTTAGAAATTCAAGGAATACTTAAAATGTTCTATGGTTTAGTATTGTTTAGCAGTTCCTGCTTCTCTTATGTCGCAGAAAGCGCACGTTAAATATTGCAAACATATGAAGTATTGGCACTCGTAAATGCTTGTACAAGTACTCTACATGGATATTTTCATGGATAGAAGGATGTCAGATATTTTTAGACTGACACCTCAGTGTGCTTCTTGCCCAGCTTAATAAAATAATGGTAAAATTTTAAGGATTTAAGCACTCTGAGCTTTCAAGAATATTGAGGTAACTACAAAAGTAAGGCTTATAAGAGCTCTACTTTCTTTACTAAAACGATCCTTTATTTATTCATAAATACCCTGATGCAGTAAGCATTAAAGTATTCAAGGGAGTACTAGTTCGGAGGAATAGGTCCTAAAATATTTTAATATATACACGGATTTTGTAGGTGTAATGGTCTGCATGTTGAATTTTTGCTGTGTAGGGGGGATTCGTATTCCACTAAATTTACATGAATTGTAGCATTTAGCATGTCTTCAAAAAAAAAAAAAAAAAAAAGCACAATGACACTCTCTCTCCCTGTAATTGACAACTGTTTTGAAATACTTAAAACACTGTACCAGTTCTTGAAGGGATAAGGGTATACAACAAGAGGACTAACGCACGTACACGCAGTTAATCCACCACAATTGCAAGGAATAATGGGTTTGATTTAGTTACACTCTAGCTAGTTTAGCTCCTTATTTTAGTTCATCTGTGATAGCTTTTAATAAGAAACATTCAATTAAGCTGTTAAAATTGGTGTTTAAGTCATGTTGAAAGGCTGTAAAATATGTGTACTCAAGTTTGACGCTCTTCAGTAGTTCCATGTGTTTGCTAGTATCTTCTGGTATTTTTCTTCAGAGCTGCCAAATTTTTAATAATTGTGTTATTTTTAGTGGCTTAAAATACACAGTTTAATTTCCAAGGATGTGAATGTTCCCTCTTATATGGCTTCTTGAAAACCAGACACTTCTTGTGTGTTGTCAAAATACCTCATTAATCCCCTGGAAACGTTCAAAGAATTTCAGGAGACTTTTCAGATGAAAGTACATTGCATCTTAAAGCCTGTCCTATATCTCTTCATTATCTTGCCACCGTTCAGCGTATTTTATGGAAAATTATTTTACTGTAAATATTTTGTCAATTTATAGTGGTTCAGTAAAGCTTGTAATTTTGGGGCAGTCTTGGTTAGTCTGCAGCATCAGAGGATGGGTTAATGTTCTTGTAAAAAATAGTGAGCAGACCTGTAGAATTCAGAAATTGCTTTTAAAATACATGCAACTTGCTCCATTTTTTCCTTGTTGAATTTTTCCTTAGAAGAGACTTTGTGACTAGTGCTCCTATGGAATATGTTTAAAATAATACTCCAATTAAAATGCTTTCCTTCAGGAGCAAGTATTATCAACTATATTATGGCATGTGATTTGACATCCAAAGCTTAATTGCAAACTTTCTGCATTTTTTGGCAAGAAGCATACACAAAACAATGTGTCTCTGTACAGTGTAGTAGAGCAATATTTAGCTGTTATTGCCTAACATAGAGATGTTATTAAGAGGTCCTAAATTCTGTTCCATGCCTGTTCCTTACAAAAAAAAAAAAAAGAAGAAGCAGCTTTCCTTATTTTTATTTTTGAAAAAAAAAAAAATCTATGTATGTGATTTTAAAAAATAATAAAAATATAAAATTATTTTGAATTTCATCATATTAGATTTGCTGTAGCATTCAAATGTTTTGGATATTGTAAATGATATTCCTCCATAGTGTGAATTTCTGAATAATAGGTAACAAACACAGTTCTTTTTTCTAAAAATAGAGTTGTGAGCAAATTGAAAATTGCAGAAACTTCTCAGCTGGAAATAGAAATTTCACATAAAACTTCATAATAGGTAATTGAGAATTGGCCTTGAAAATGTTCAATGCTATTACACTCTTTCAGCCCTCCTGACTTTCAGAATTGCTTTTTCTTTTCTCTGAAGTTAAATATGTTCATGAGGAGTTTGGAAACCAAAATGCTCAGTATGTAGTACTTAATTTCTAAATTAAATTGGTCTTGACATTTAATGTATTAAGGAATGTAAATTTGGGATATACCTTACCAGATGTGTTGTGTTTTGGTTGCTAACTTCCCATTGGATATCTTAGGATGATGGATGGCTTTTTAAATAAACTTAAAGAGACACAAGCTTAAATTTTTTTCCAGCCTAAATGTTCTTGAATTTATTAAATTTTTCAGACTTGCTATCTGAAACATGGAGTCTACATTGCCAAAAAGGTTTGCATATTTTACACCTGTAGAATTCTAATAGTGATGTTTTTGCACCCTCCCGAAGCTGCTGCTTCCATATTCTAATTCTTAGCCTTTGCGCAATTTCTCTGTATATGTCCCATGTGTTAATTCAGCTATTACATATCAGTAGGTAATGCGTTTTAAAAGAGAGAGAGCTATTTAAGTCATCTCTATTTTTGGTGTGTGTATGAGTCTATAGAGCCATGCTTTCCTGAGAAGGGACAAATCAATGAGAGAGCTGTACGTGATTAGGCCAAAGAAAAACCCAAACCCAACAGTAGTATTACTAAAGTTTGGATTTACAGAAACTGCTGGTTCTGCACTTTTTAAATGTTTAGACTAAACTGAACAAGCCTTAAACATACACTGGATACGTATACCTGGCTCAGAAATTCACAGAAGTATTATCACAACTTAGAATCATAGCATCATAGAATGACTTGGGTTGGAAAGCACTGTTAAGATCATCTAGTTCCAACCCCCTGCTATAGGGAAGGGTACTTCCCTCTAGACCAGGTTGCTCAAAGCTCAATCCAGCCTGGCTTCCAGGGAGGGGGCATCCACAACCTCTCTGGGAAACCTGTTCCAGTGTGTCACCACTCTCACAATAAAGAATTTCTTCCTAATATCTAGTCTAAATTTGCTTGACCATATACAAGTGGGAATACAAATTGTTTAAACAACAGGATAAATAGTTTTGCCGAATTTGATCATTAGCAAGCTGTGTATCAAAATGAAACCGTTTATAGTTAAAATACCTTACAAGCTCTCCAGGGTCATGTCCTCTCTGCATATCTGCTTGATATTGTATTTACACGTATATTCATGAAGAAATTGTTGCAGAATTCTCTCTCATTTGTAATGCAAGTACCTGAATAGGAATCTAAGCATGGTTTTGTATTCCCTAAAACTGTTTAAGACAGACTTTAAGTGCATGCAAACAATTAAAAATCTCAATAGCCCCATGGCAATCAGTGAAGTTAGTGGCAGTGTGCTGAAATGTCACACTAGAGTGCGGGCGTAGAGTATTCATAATTCAGTCTGTGTTCCAGCTTTGAATCAGAACTGCAGCTACTAGCAGCTGAAATGTATTTAGCACCTCATTTTCTAAGAGTACAATAGCCCCAATTATTATCCAAAAAATATTTTCGTTCAGGATGAGAGTGAACTCTGTTTATCTATTTTATCACAAAATGTAACACAACACAAGGGAACTCTTTGTGAGCAGAAAATCGCTACTTTTGTAAAATAGATTTTCAGATCTGGATTGATGTTCCATGGGAAATTCTCCTGCAGTTCTTGTGTTAAGTGGCATTCTGCAGAAGTGTAATTTAAGCTTTTCATCTTTTCTTTGCAAAAATGATAATGTCTTGTGTTGGCACATAGTGGATGAAAGTGAGAATTGCGCAACATGCAAAGATAAAATTATTTCTGGAGAGTAGAGCAAAGCAGATAAAACATGTTACCACATCTTTTCTATGTTTTTGGAGAGATTGGAGTAAGTGTACTCAAGTTATACATTTGGATATACTGCAAGTGATGATATATAGGAGTAATTAGCAACATACTACGTTATACCAAGTAGCAAATGCCATCTTGCTCTTGTATCATTGTTTTGAGTAGTGCTTGTTTGAGTTTGATTCTTTGGACTTCATGTACAGGAGTGATCACTTTGACATTGACTAAAATGTAGAAAATGCTTGTGCATCACACTTGATTTTTTTTTTGAGACATATTTTCAATCTGTAAATATCAACATAGATAGAGCCTCGTGTAGCCACTTAGCGAATGGATATTTATTAGATTGTAGCTCTGCACTGAGCAGAATTGTTCAGCTATGAGAGTAAACAAATATTATATTAATCTTATATTATTTTGCAGCATCTTAAACAACAACAGATATTAGTTTGAGAAAACTTGATTCAAATACAGATTAAATAAATAACCTTCCTTGAAATTTCATGTGTTCTGACAAACAGATGAATGTAATTCCTAAAAAGTGTTCAAATGATTATTGAACTTAGCTTTGTCTTTTAGATATGTTTTTGGGAAGAATTTCTAGGTATCAGTAGCTTAAGCACGTTGGCTGGTGGTAAAAAATTGCAATGATTGCAAATTACTGATTTAGGTTTCCTGTCACTATGACTGCTACTACACAAATCTTATTTTTCTGTAGTGAGGACTATTGCTTCCGTAGCTACTACTCTTTCCCAGAATTTGCATTGATTAAGTACATTTTTTTTATTTTTAGAGTGTAGAAAACCAAAAAGTTCATCTTCTGCTGAAGAAACACATTGCAATTTTCCACTTTCTAATTCATGTTAAATACATTTTGCACAGAACTCAAAAGTTCTAGGATGTAAGATTTGGGTTTACAAAAAAACAAAAACAAAAAAACCCTCACAAAAAAAGCAACTTTTTGAAGAGTCCTTTGTAAGGCTCATGTGCCCACCTTACACAAAGTGTCAAGAAGGGTGAGGGCAGCCTCAATATGGAGGTGTTCTGCACTAGCTTTTATTGGCTTCCTTATTTAATTTGTAATCTGATACATTTTATACTAAAATAAAATTAACCCTAATCTTACAAATGTATACTACATACTTGACTTGGTGTACCTTGAATAATGCTATTGAAAGCTATGGGACCTATTAATTTAGAAACATGCCTCAGCAAAGCCAAATATTTAAAACTGGAATGGTGCTGCCTGAAAAATCTGTCTCCAGTTGCTGTACCTTCCTTTTTAGTGTACTGCACACTGTACACCGATTATCCCCAGCCACAGCACGACATTCCCTTTGTTCAGAAGTCTAGACCTGCAGTCTGGCTCCTAGCTGGGCACGTGGCTGCAGGCCGCAATGTCGGCCACAGCCACAACTCATACTGTGCCAGTGTGTCTCTGGGATGTCAAAGTGCTGACATCCGTAACAGTCTCTCCCTGTCCCTCTCTGACTGAAAGGATGTAGACCTGTATGTTAATCCTGCTCCATCACCACTCCGAAACTGAACTTCTGGCAGGTGATAAAAGGGTCTGTCTTGAAGCTTGTATGACCTGTTGGTAGCTCTTGGGCTCTGCTCTCTGCGATTTTTATGGGGAAGATAGCAAGCAGTAGGAGGTGGAACAAAATTGTATTTAAAAGCCCCAGGATTTTCTGTTGATGTTTGTGAATGTTGGGTTCTCAATTCATTTCCTCCTCATGTTCCAAAATTGTGCTAACGAACCTGTCCTGTGTAATTAGCAGCTTCTGGCTACTGTAAGGATGTGTTCATTTTCATTAAGATGTTAAATTCATGCATTTTTGTTCTGTGCAGTATTAAAAAGAATGCAACGTGACGCTGAATGCTTAGGGAGCATTGAAAAGTAAATTAAAATATACTCTTTCTGCTCAGAATTTAACTTATTAAAACAATCTTAAGACCTATAGGAAATGTTGAAAACATTACTGTAAATGTGCTGTTTTTAATGAGCTTCACTGTAGCATGAAGCCAGTCAGAAGAGCTACCTGCAACACCTCTTTACCTAACTCAGTTGTAATGCGGAGTGAATCACTGCTAAGATTCATTGAGTAAAACAGAAATGATGACTTCATGAGTATGTAGACAACTACTGTCCTCCTCTGTGCTTTTCTGAGGCATTTTCACAGACTCATGGACTCTCTAATGTTGGAAAAGACCTCTAACATCATCTAGTCCTCCTATCACCAATATTGCCCCCTAAACCATGCTCCTCAGTACCATATCTATGCATTTCTTGAAACACCTCCCAGGACAGTGACTTCAACACTCCCTGGGCAGCCTGTGCCCAGCCTCTCTTTTAGAGAAGTTTTTCCTAATATCCAACCTGTGAACCATTCCTGGTGTACCCTTTTCTGAGTCCCAGTTCCTCCCAGACTTCACGTACAACAAAGCTTGATTGTTTTCCTGTAATATCCATAACAGCGTCCTCCTCCCTATTTCTTGTGTGTCTTTTGAATAGATTCTCAGCTGGTAATTACAAGTTTAAAAAAAAAACAACACAAGATTCCACATCTGAAATGTGTGCAGTAGGTATACTGTTCTTGATAAGTTCTTAATTTGGCCAAGGAATAGTTAAGATGATAACAAGAAGTACAGCTTCTTGCTATGGTAAGCAGCTGATTGCTTTCACTCGCTTCTTTTTTCTCCTTATACAAATATATCTTCTCTACTAACAGACCCTTGAGGTTTACTCTGATGCTAGTATATATTTGCAACATTTACTGTAATTTGTCAGATTATCTGTCTCAACTGGAGTTTACTGAGTCTGAGCAAATAATTCTAGAACCAAATATTCTAAAGAATCTTATTATTAACCAGGTAGTCTTATCGTATTGGCAGGTAAACATTTTTCTTATGATTTGTTTAAAAAAAAATAATTTTTATCGTGTATGCTTACATATGTGTAAGACATATATGCCAGCTATTCTAGAAGACGTTCAGCCTCTATATTTTGTCTGATGCTTTCATTTAAACCACCTCAACTCCATTTCTCTGTGCTTCTTCCTCAAAAGCTGATTCTTCATTTTTTAATGTGTGCTTTTTGGAAAAAGTTCTTGCCACCACCTCCTACATGTTTCATGCTTAGCTTACTATCAATATTATTTAAGCAGTACAGTGAGAGGTGGCATTGCAGAGTATCAAAAAACTGATGTAAGAAAAAGTATTCCTTTTCCATTTCCTTCAAAAAGAGAAAATTCAGGTGGGGAGGAAATAAAATGCAGAAAATAGTTGCAAGCACATTTTGTTTCCCAGAAAATCTTTCCAAAGTAGAGAGAAGTGATTTTGTCAATGTAAGCCTGGACATTGCTATCCCTGCAAGGTATTTGAAAAACAACCTTGTTACCTTCCAAGCTTTGAAAAAACTCTTTTGCACTTGCTTTAAGCACCACATCTTTATATCTCTAAGCTCTACTTGACCTCTTGTGAAACCAAATCTGACTGGGCCCAGTGTTTTTCTGTTAAGAAATAACAGTGAAGAGCAGTTCCATAGCCCATATGATTCCAGCAGTGCATTGCCTTCCAGATTGTGTGGGAGGTGACATCCAAAGGTGTCCCAATAGGAGGAATATATCGGATATTACCAATGTATTTGCTATCTGCTTCTTGATTTACTCAGGAAAAGGTTACAATGGTAATTTCTGCTAACTCAGCCTCATTGCAGTATTGCTTCTTGAAGGCATTGCTGGTGATGGTGGAGGATGTGCTGCAAAGTACTTTGTCTGTCTCTGCCTCACTTGCAGTCCTGTCTTCCTTCTGCTGTGCATAAGGAGTGGAAGTAGTTATAGTTCCACTTTTTGTATGAAGAAGTTAGAAAAGCAAAAGAGTTAATGACTGCACTGTTTTCTCTGCTTTCCCTGAAATTTCAGAATCCCAAAGATGACAGAAATGTGACACTGATGTAGGCAATTGTCCTTCACCATCAGTAATATTTTGGGAAGAATAATTATTAAATCGCAAATGTAAGAAAACTTGTCATAAGAAGACAACATCAATTGTCATTAGATCAGACCTCTGCTTTCTTTTCCTAAATCTAAATGCAGTCACCAAGACAGCTGCATCTGGGCAGATCAGTCGTCTGTGGATTTGCAGTTTTGCTGTCAGTTTTCCATTCTCCTTGTGCTCAGAGGGACAAGCAGCAAACTGGACATCTCCCCACTTCATAGTGATTGAGAAAAAATTTTGTTGTGCCAAACTGACTGATTTTGCTGCAAGATTAAACCTGGAGATCCACTGTCGTTGTGGATATGGGTGTGGGTGAACCAAGTTTGTCCATCATGCACGGAAGTTTTGATAAGGAAGAAATCCATTTTGGGAATAACTCAACCATTCTGATATGTCCCGTATCACTCTTGTCAAACCAAAAAGAGAAAAATGGAAAAAAAAAAGTCCTACCAGGTTCTAGCAGCACCTACATCATAAGGATATAAAAAATATAATAGACACTCATTAAAGGCCAAATGAAAGCAGCATATGCAGCAAATATGAAAATGACCGAATTACGGCAGGCGATGTTAGTGTCTGCTGGATTTAAAAGGTCAGCACCAAAAAGCAAGTCAGATAGAAATTTCCAGCTAACAGGCAAGAAACATTGAAGGCTTGAATGTTAGTATTGAGGGAATGTGTTGGAACAAGAGAAGAAGTAGAAGCACGTTGCTGTATTTGTCCCAACATAAATGATGGCTAGTCACACACATGATATTTATATCAAATATTTTTTCTCATGCCCGTAACTACATTGAGCATGCTGTTGTTGCTACCATAATGCAATCTGCAAAGGTCAATCAAGTTAAAGGGTCAGGATGATGAGATTAGGTATTACTTTAAAAAATGAGACAAAAAGTGTGTTTGGAGAGAGGCCTGAACATGTCACCAGTATAATTCTGTCTGGTTTGCTCCAGGTCCCTGTATCTTTTCCTAGAAATGCTGTGTGAACTGGGCTGATCCACTTTAGTTCCAAGAGTACTTCCTTGTTCTCTGGTGGTAGCTGAGGTGTCTGCATGTTCTTGGGGAAGAGATGAGGGAGTCTTCTGGGCACAGGACAAAAATAAAATGACATGTTTAAGTGCTTTTTTTTTTATGCTCCAGGGAGATTTTACTATCTGAATTGTGTGCAGTGAGCAGGGATTTTTCATTTCATACATCATTCACGACTTGCTGCAGTGATTCCAAAAAGTCACAGAAGCTGAGTCTCTGCTTGCACCAAAGCACAGAATTTTAAGTTTGTGAGTTTTAACAATGGATGTTGGAGCTTTATTAAGGCTTAACACAAAAATTGCAGTGCGGAGGAACAGTGTCAGGTGTTGGAAAAAAGGAGCAATGTTGTCTGAGGACACTGGAGGATATGCAGTAATGACTATGGCAAGATCCAGAATGTTTTATCCTCCCACCCTTGTTCTCACATTGCACATGAGGGATGCTTAATGCGCAGGGAAGATAGCAGGTCCCCAGATTTGTTGTCAGTCTATATACCAAAGATTTTTGATAGTATTAGCTGAGACTGTGTTACATTAGGCTGTGGAATTGATGGAGAGCTGTGAGCAGCACATGTATTTTGACTCTTTTTTACCCTCGTGTGCATTTATTTAGGATTAGTCAACAGTTTTTCTAACAGTTGTGATATGTTTGGAATGATGTATTGGAGGTGAAGTGCTTTTAATGTAGCTCTATGAGTATTTTACACCTGCTTTAGAGAGCTTTTGTAGGAAACCCATGAATCTTTAATTGCTATAGTAAAAACTAGTGGCAGGGGGAAATTTTGTCTATCTGAGTAACCTATGGATGCTGTAGCCTGGTCTTTTCTGTCTGTCAGCAGAGTTGGAGAGAACGGAAACAAAATAATCTGGACAGATGCATGAGCATCTTGGTTGATGGAGTTATATGGCATTTACTGTCCATATGCCCGTAGTGGGCCTTCTGGCTTTTTCTGTAGTCTCAAGGAAGAAAGCAACCTAATTACCTGGCAGTTCTTGGAGACTTTACATTAGTAAAGACAGTTGCTGCTGCTGTCTTGACATTGCATTCTTTGGAAATAAAGGAATGGATTGGATAAATTCTTTTTTGTTTGTTCTTAAATGACTGTGGGCAGTACATCCCAGTTTAGAGGGGGACTTCCTGGATGGAGCAACAGCTGCCTTCCAACATCAGGCTGTGCATAAGCAGGCAGGCTTTCAACTCCAGCTCAGGGAGGTGCCATTTCATGGCAAAGGAAGCAGCTAGACAATCTCTGGGCCTCTGGTAGGAATGCTCTCAGTAAACAAATTATGCTGTCATTCAAGTTTATTTGTGCAGAGGGGAGAGCAACTGAAACTCCCCTCTCATGTTGTGAGGAGGTGGTAGAGGTCAGATTGCAGTGCAAAGACGTAGTGGTCATGATGGGCAAAGATGAGTTCTGTACCTGGAAGCCTCTGGACAGCAGTTCTGTGAGCAGTGTTTATTTGATCTCATGGTCTCCTTAGGACTCTAGTCCTATCTTCTGATGGCCTCCTATCACCCAGCAACATTCAGCACCTTGTCCTTTCTGTTCATTCGTAGGCTTTGTTTTTCCATTATGTGACCCATTTCTGTCAGTATGAGGGAAAGCTTGTAGGAACTTCCCCAGATAACTCTTGGAGCACAGACAGACTTTTCAGGAAGCAGTAAAAGGCCTGCAATCGCCGTCCCACGGTGTGCCAAAATTTCAGCCCAAGATTCTTGAAGGTATTTTTGTCCTCTTACAGCCCTTCAGCTGCCAGAGGAGTTTGTTCTCAGAGAAATTCTCCCCCGGCTGGATGCAGGACCTGTAGAGCCTATTTATCCTGTTCCATTCCCTTTATCTGGCACACAGTACCTACAGGAGGGCAGGAATCTGAAAACAGGCTTTGTTATGACAGAGATCTCCAGATCTTGTAGCAGATGTTGCTGGTGAGAAGCAATCTTGTTCCAGCCAAACCTTCTTCAGCTCCGCTGAGGAGATGCATAGAGAATCTCATAAGGCTACAGGCTTTGGCAAGCAATCTCAGCATTTACCAGTGCCAGCTACTCTCTATATTTCTTTTCTGAAGGCTATATAGAGCAAATGATCTCTTCTCTGTCTCTGTGAAACAGCTGTAAATTTCTCTTGCTTTAAAACCCCCACCTATTAAACAACTGTGACAAGAGGCAGCAGTTATCAGATGCAAAATGAACTATGTGCCTCAGATAAGAAGTTGTGTATCTGCCTCTCCCAGCATCCACTGGACATTTTATATGCAAGTGCCTTAATTTAAAATATTCCTGGAAAGTGGAAATCCCTGGTAATTTCTGTGGCAGCCTTTTAGGAAATCTTGTCACTTCTTAAAAACCTGTATGCTTCCTGGTTCCTCTCTGTCCTTCCCCAGCACCATCATTGGGAACATTATCCTCTGCATAGACTTCACCCATTGTTGAGGTCCTCTCTACTTTGGGCCCAGAAGGTCTAACTAATCTATTTTCAGTTTACATCAAACCAGTGTTTGTGATAATCCTTTTCCAATAATTCTCAGGAGCCAAAAAGCCTTTCTTCATTTTGAGGGAGGAAGTTTTGCCTTGCATTTGGACCTAGTGCTGCATTATTTCTATCTTACTGCCTCAGGTGTTGGTTCCCTGGCGGCTAGAAAATGTCTTGTTCCTTTTCTTACAGAAGAGAAAACTCAGATCTTGGGAGTGATTTGCCTACCACAGATGATGCTTTTATGGTGCAATGTGTTTATCCAAACCCTCCAAAAAAAGATTTTCTGATTAGGAAGATTCAATTCTAAAGAGGAAAAAAAATGGCATTTCTTTGAAGGAGCAATTATCATGTAAACAGTGCAATATTGCAGTAATGCAACAATAATGTATCTGAGTTATTTTTATACTTGCATTGATTCTTGCAAATAATTCTCTGCACATTACCCATTTACAGTGTTTGTGCTATAGGGTTCGGGATGAAAGTCACTTCAGAGTTCAGCAAAGCCGACAAGGTTTCTGAGAGTGCTCTGCACTCCTGCTGGTTTTTGAATCAGAGAAGAATTGTGCCAGTGTTGATCTGTTTATAAATCCCTTCCCAACCTACTGATTCACAAAAAGAGATTCTGACCCCACTGCAGATGGCTCTCATGAGGTCATATACACCCACGGAATGTATGGCAAAGATGTCACAGCAGAGAGATCCTCTGGTGTGGTCCCTCACAGCTAAAGGGCACTTCATGTGCATCAGCATCAGAAACTTGTTTTTCAGAGTAATTGTAATGGTCTGATAAACTACCAAACTGCAGCCCACATGTAAATTTATGGAGAATTTCAGAACTGCTGCCATTGAAGTCCTCGTGCTGTAAAATTGTAGGGCTGAGTGCATTTCACACAGAAAAATTGCCATTTTTATTCTGCTCTTGCCAGGACCCCATTATTTTAAGTGCAAAACATCTTTATTTCATAAAGTTCTTGTTCCTACTTGTTTGGGGGAAGGGGGCATGTTTTAAGGAAAAAAAAATTGGTTTCAAGATTGTTAGTTAAGCAGCCCACTGAAAGGCTTGTAATTTTGTTTTTACTATTAAAATATCCCCTAATCCACCTTGCTGGCTTTCCAGCATTCTTGTAATATTCAATCAAGCCCTTGTTTAGTGAGAAATGTGACAATGCATTGTTGGCACTTTGCAAACCTACAGCCTTTGGCAATAGTTAATGAGAGGCAGGGTTTTTTTCCCCTTGCAGGACACAATGAAATTTTAGACAGATGAATGCTAAGAGAACCCTATGTACCAAAGGCAATGTTTACTGCATGTAATACATATCATTGTTTGTCTCCCGTAGTGAAAAATACTTGTGTCATGCTGTTAAAATGTACTCCTGACAGAACAGAGCTTGCTATTATAGGGTCCATTGCTTAAAAAAATGATATACTGACAGAAATACAATTTAAGAAAATTTAACACCAAGGGTAGTCGACCATGTAGGCTACTATTAAGGGGCAAAAACTCAAGGCCATGGTTTTATTAAAAAAGAGAGATAGTTTATTTGCTAGTAGTAGGCAAAGTTTATAAAAAAAAATAGAAGGGAGCAAAGAGAAAAGAAAAAATCTAACTTGCATCCCTTGGTCTCTAGTGTGTAAAAAAAAAAAATTAATAAAAGCAACAGTTCAATAAGATTTTATTGCAGAAACGTTTAAGTGAAACATTTTAGGAATGCCTTGGATTTTTAAACAGTTACTTATGATGTGGAGCGCTGTAACACTACGGTGCATAACAAATCGTTGCTTTCGGATGCAAGGCACGCCCAGTGCTTTTCAGAAAATGAATAGTGAGACCTGGTTAATTTGAATCAGTTTGTGCATTCCTCCATATTTTTCTTTAGTTTTAGAAGCATATTAGCAGTTTACTGATGTGAGCAAATCATATTCGACTGGCTAGCTGGATACGGTAAATTGTCAAATGCTTGCTTTAAGTTAATGATGGTTAAATTATAACACACTAATTTTGATCTAGAATTTATTTGCTCCTTCCCGTTTCTTCAATGCAAATTTCTAATTGCAAATTGCTAATTCATGATGTGTTCCAGTCTCCGGGGTACTAACAAACCTTTTATTTTTTATTTTTTTTGGCATAGTGCAATTAATTACCAAAATCGCAACTTGTTTTCCTTTGGGGGAGAACTTTTCACACAGCAAAAGGTAAAGGGAAATTATTAGGCTTGTGCAGAAAATCCTGGTAGACAAGCAGTTTTCTATTGCTAACGGATTCCATAAAGTGTACAGCTGCACCTGTCTGAGCTCTTCAAGCTTGGAAGACCACTCCAAAGCACAGTTTTGGTTTGGGTGATGAGTGGAGATGAAGTACATGGACTGTCTTGTACTACCAGCTCTTGTATCCAGGCTACACAGACGTGATTTTCAGACCAAGCAAGCGCCATTATCACCCATTTCAGATTTAACAGGCAGCACGCTCTGGAGATGGCTCCTTATTTGGACACTTTTTGAAAATACATCTATCTCTTGTGAAGATATGGCCACATATTTTTACCCTTAAAATAGGAGATGATTGGATCTTTGGGGGGCTGCTCCTTATTCCTGCTCAATGTCACGCTGTTTATGTGTTCAAATCAAAACCTTTCCTGGGGATGAGAGGAATGAAAGAGTTTAAATGAAAGGGCTATTGAATGTTATGTTCATACTTAACATACATAATGCTGAATTGTATGTTAAACCATTTTTTTTTTTTAAGTGAACGGTTACTCAGATGCTTCTTACTTTATGTGAATGAGGGAAGTACTCTGAAATCACATGAGACAATACTGTCTCTTACATTCACTATGTTTGATCATCAGGTATGAGTAAATCATAACCAATAAATGGTCATAAAGGTGTAAAGAAGAATATCAGTTTTTCACATCAAATTAGTGAACTATAGAATGACCTGGGTTGAAAAGGATCATAATTATCATCTCGTTATCCCCCTTCCCTCCCCGCTATGTGCAGGGTCGTCAACCACTAGACCAGGCTGCCCAGAGCCACATCCAGCCTGGCCTTGAATGCCTCCAGGGATGGGAAGTTTTTTGTTTTGTTTAGTTTTTCCTCACTTATTCCCTCTCCTCCCTGCAATAGCCTCATTTTAAGAGAGTTTTACTGTGCTAGCAGTAAGATTAATTTATTCTTTGTAGTACAAAAAATAGCTGGAGTAGTTATCCCAACAACACAGTCATATTCCTGGAGGTTGCCAATAACGCTTATTGTCAGTAAGAATTAATTGCAGACCTCCCAGTCAAAAGATCCAAGCCTGTATGTACCCTTCAAGCTATAGGAGTTCTCCTATGAAGACTTCTGAATTCTGGTCTCTAAACTTGGAGATGGTTCTACGTATATAATTTAGTAAGTGGTAGCACTGAATGAACATCACATGCGTTTTTGCCGTATCAAGGCCTAAAGACTTGTTAAACTTTCAAGTTAATAAATTATTATTGAAGCTAAATATTCATCTTACATGAGATTTGAGCAGGGTTGGAAAGAGGTGGTGCCAAATTTCAGTTGTAGCGCACACAGTAAAGAAATATTTCTGCTGCAAGCAGTTTGTTTATTACAAGCATAAGTCTCAAATCCAGTTTTCTTTTGCTATTAATATTTTTCCTCTGTTTTCTTTTTACATTTCTCATGGATGAGAGAAACATCAACAAAGCCTATTTTCGTTTTGTAGTCAATTTTATTTTCACATTCTGAAATCTGCAATGCGTGGGTATTCCATTCTGCATTATACTTATTAAGTATTTCAATATAATTTTAACCATAGCTTGTTTTTATTATTATCATTATTTATTCTCTCACACATCATACGTGTGGATTGGGAAAACAGTAAATTTTCAGACTTCTGGAAAAAAAAAAATTCAGAGAGAAAATACACATTTTTGGATAACTGTGGTTTCTGTCTCTTTATATAGAGATTCATTTTTAGTAGTGATCTCTACAGGTGAAATATTGATTAAAGTATAATCAGAAAATATTCATGTTTTTTGGTTAAAGCCTCCAAGAAAAGGAATGTACATAGGATTGTTGATTTGAACGTGCATAATCCTTTTAAACCTAGGAGAGACTAGTTTTGAGTTCAGCTTAGAATAACATAGAACCTTTGTGATCCAGATAAAATACCTACAGTACACTGAAAAGAAAACATTGTGACGTTCCATTGGATTGGCCTTCTGGTTTTCAAAACCAATATTCAGTTTCAGAATAAACTTGGTCTGGGCTGAAATCATCCTCAAAAGATCACACAACTTGCTGAAAGCCACCTCTTCTGACTGAGCTGGGAAGGCCACATTAAGTTAAAGCAACTGCCTCATTTCTAAAAGTATCAGTTAAACTTTCTAGCAGTCTCACATCTGGCTAGCTGTTGAACCACTCGAAATAGAGAAAATTTGCCAGCGATCACTGGAAAACAGCCCATGCAAGTACTAAGGAAAACGGGGGAAAAAAAGGATAGTAAATGGATTCATTGTAAAATTGGACATGAACTTGAAACCAGCAGCCAAGGGGAACATGTGAACATGCATTCCTGACATATTTGAACATCTTTAACTTCCAGAGACTGCATAGCTGCTGGGAAGGAGAAAATGCAAATATTGGTAGAGATCTACCATGGATGATAGCTGTAGAAATCTTCCTAAAAATTACGTATGATTAGACTGCTGGTGCATAACACACACAGCTTACCAACTCAATCATTCTTCATTCTTTATCTTTAATCATGTTCTCATCTTTTTCCTATTTTTTGTTGATTTTCCCTATAGATTGTCCTATCCTTTGATATCAAATTCTCAGCAACAGTGCCAGACACGTTACTGAGACCTGTTTGAAGCCCTCCTGGTGCCTTCACAGTTCAGGTAGCAAATTGTGGTGGAGGCTTAAGTAGTGTAAGAGCTGCAAAAACCTGTATGACTGGTTCAGTAATGCCAGACAAGTTACCGTAGGAGAACCATGGTTATAATAACAATAACCAAATAGGTGGAAGATTATGATCTGGTATGAAGTTAGAAAAAGTTAGAAAAATTTTTAAACTATTTTAGATGTATTTCTTTTTTCTCCTAGTCAGCTTCTTTCCTACTATGCAGAATATGCACATGTGCAAACAAGAAAGAGGGTTATGGCTATTGTTCATTTGGTGCCAGTCTTGCAAATCTTCCTAGTACGAGTGAACCTACCAGGCTCAATAAGAGTATTTGCTTGATTAAAAGTTTATACAACTTATTGGAGAAATGCTTATGATGTAGTGATATGGTATAGCAATACAAGGTTTTTTTTTTCCCTGATAAAACAGGGAGCTCTTACTGTGAACCTGTTTTATATACTAGACAGTGCTTGTGCAGAGGTGGTATTCCCAAGTCCGTGATGTCTTTCCATGAGTGGTGTAATTGTGGCTCTCTGGGAAACTGTGCCACCAGCACAAGTCCTGTACTTGTACAGTGTCCTGTACAGTGCTTCTGAGTGGCTGCTCCCGCCATAGCTTAAAAAAGAAAGGACTCACAGAATGACTTGTGTCTATTTATTTAGCGCTCTAAGTGATCAGTTAGAGGATTATTGCCGTGCCTCATTCCGCTCTGGAAGATGCCTTTCCTACTCTTTCTAATCCCTTCTGAAAGAGTGAGCACGTTCAGGGGTAGAGGTCAGGCACAAAGAGCCAAAATTTTGCCTAATTTTAGATGCTTTGCTGTCTCATGAAACATAGTGATGTTGCCAGTGCTGTGATAGGAAAAAAAAAAAAACAACACCACGTTAGGAGGAAGGCAGTGTTTTATCCCTGCTATTTGCTTCAGTGGGTGTTAGATCACCTTCTGTAAGAGAAATAAGTATGCCGATCATATTTGCGACTTGATCTCCTTCTTCCCTTTCTTTTTCCAGTCTTTTTAGTAGATGATGAATTTGACAGGTAACTTAAATGTGTTCCAATTCCTTTTCTGCTTACAGTTAGTTGGCTTAATATGAGAAATTGCAAAATGTTGAATGGAATTATTTGTTTAGTAAATAATTACATATAAATATATAAATAAATATATTTATATATATATATATATATATATACACTTAAATCAAGACAATCTGATAGTGGTATCTGTAGGTTTCCAAGCACAATCTCAGTACTTGGTAGAAAAAAACATCTTTCTAAGGATATTATCCAATATTTAATTAAGAATGGCTGTTTTCAACCAGTGTCTGTGCCAGAAAGCATTTTAGTTGAGCTGTCTGGAAGCATTCAGTGATTGTGAAATGGCTATTTACACCATTGAAGCAAATTCAGCTGCAAATGTGAATTTCTATCCTGCACTTTCTGAAGTATTCGTTAATTCTTGAATTCCAAGTCTGCTCATAGATGTCATGATTATGTAAATAAAAATATTGTGTGGTCTCATATGAAACACTTTCTTTGTTCAACAACCGTTTCCAATCAAAGGCTGAAAAGAAGCATCTGTTTTTTGAAATAAAAGAAAATACAGAAGACTATGGAACTACAGAGCAATGATCTGCAGGAAATATCTATAACTACAGCATGCAACATATTATTAATCCAGACTGTCTTTTTTTTAATCTTCCTTCATTTTATAATTTCTGAATTGAGATGTCTTACACAATTACCACACACTTTAATTATTTTAAGAGTAGGAGGATTCCATAGGCCTATGGGAACAATCTAAATAAAAATAATTAAAAAAAAAAAAAAAAAAAAAAAAAGATATTTACTAAGTAAAGGCTGGTTAGAAAGAATGTTTCTTCATTGGGAAAAAGCACATTTCCCTGGTTTCAGACATCAGTTAAATTTTTGCAGTTTTTTTTTTTCTAGACAGACTCTTACAGAGCTGTAACACATCGTCTGATCCAGAAATCAATGTGGGTATGATTCATCCCTCTGAAGTCTGCAGTCTTTTTTTCATAAAACTGAGGAATATTCAACACTATGAAAACTTGCACATCTAGGAGTATTGACATACAATATTGGCAAAATACTCCTAATAGGAATATACTGTATCAGGGTAATAAAACAGTCTCCCTTGAATGGAAAATCCATGTTTGTACAAACAAGTGTTGTAAAAGTAATAGTCTCTTACTACCAGCAGCCTTTTTGGTTAGCTCAGTCAGTCAGAAATAGTACCTCTTACTCAAATGGGTTTTCTAGTAGATATGTGGGATATATGTTACAGGATTTGTGGTTGTTATCTACATGAGCAATCCCTCAATAATTTCAGGTCAGTTTAATACTTCTGAATGAATAATGAAAAATCCTTAATGGAACTTGGGGGCTGTGTCATGGTCTTTGCTTGCACAAGGCAGTAGGTGACCAAATCCCTGGTGGTTGCATGCTGTGTCCAGCCTGTGAGTAGACTACCAGGTCTGGTAGGGTAGACTGGATTTGTGCAATCTGCTGCCACAGCAATTATTTGCACAGCTTGCTGCTTGTCCAGTCTTGCAGAACTGGCCTTGGGTGTACTTCCTATCTTCCGTGCTGTAGCTGATTGTGCTGAAATGTCTCCCTGTCCTCTGATTAATACTTCTCCAGCTTCAATTAAAATGTAGCATGAAGGGCTTTGGTCTTATTATTTTCCCCTTTATGTGCATGTCTATAAGGAGGGTAATTTTCGGGTTTCTTTAATCAAAATCAATTCAAGTTATCCTCTCATACTAAAATGAACCACATCAAACTGAAGAGCCTGCGGCTAGATTCCCCAAGAGTTTGGACATAGGAAACCTCTGAGAATTGTGGCTGTTTTTCAGAATCCTGAATAATACGCCAAAATCATAAATGTATAGATGTATAGAACAAGTTTAATTCAAGAGATGAGAGATAACCAACTCTGTGAGGGGGAAAGCACTGCTGGAGTTCAGACAACCCTTGCGTACTGCTTAGATTTGTGTGTACACTGGGTCTGGTAGGGTAGACAGCTACAACGGTAATTACAAACAATTACAATTCCCTGTAACCATTAATACTGTATTCACAAATAAGCTTTTTTGAGGTTGCTTTCTAAGGAGTTCTATCCTCATCCCCTCCCTAACAGTCAGCTTTAGCTGCCTACAGAGAGGGAAGGACTCCTCCATTTCTTTATTTACTACTGCATGGTTCTTAGAATGATCTTTGAACACTCCTCCTGAACTACCAAGCAGCAAGCTACAGGGATGGTGGTAGAGCTTCCTGTTGTCTTTCTGTAGGCAGCTGATGGATATATTTTAGAGAAAACACTGTCTAACCCCACAGATATGGGAAAAGCAGGATACATCATGTGTCGATGGAAAATACCTTAAAGTTGCATGGTACCCATACCAAATATTTCTTTAAATCATCAGTAATTGTAGTGACTAACTGACTGGAAGCATTAGAAACCCCTCCCCACAGTTAGCTAGAAGTTTAATTTCTGAAATGTAATTGGAGTTAGAAGAAAAATGAACTCTAGTCAAAGATGAGACCTGAAACCTGGGAGGAATGATGAGCTGGATCGGGATCTACGCAATAATACAATTTATCAAGTGAGAGTGAGCGAGGCTATACAGCCAGGAAGTAGGCCTGGTGGAAAAAGAAAGGCCTGAAGTAGCTGAGAAAGGTAACAATAAGAGAAATGGCAGTAAGAATGACGTGAGATGAATAAAACAAGTTGTAGGTAAAAATGGAAGAAGATGAAGGGATGAACACCCATAACAAAGGGGAAACAAAAGATCTGTACTCATAGGTTAGTATTTTATCTAATGGCATATTGGTAAAAACAAAATGGAAAAGAATGAGGAGGACTATTTCGTTTTTACTATTTTTTATTTATCTAATTGCTTTATTTTGGAAAGTGTAGTTTACAATATCGGGGCAAGGATACAGCAGATGTGATCCTCTCCCTACCTGAGCTTCAGTGTAATCGCCGGTGGTACATGAAGCAACAGTTAACTTTTCTTTGGTTTGACAACACCTAAACTCTTCTCTACACCAATACTAAGAGCTCCAAGTGTAAGGTCCTACACCCAAGTCAGGGCAATCTCAAGCTCAAATGCAGGCTTGGGAGAATGTCTTGAGAGCAGCTCTGAGGAGAAGGATTTGGGGATGTCAGTTGATGAAAAACTCAATAAGAGCCAGCAGTGTGCATTTGCAGCCTGGAAAGGAAACTTTATCCTGGGTTACATCAAGAGAAGTGTGGCTGCCAGGTCAAAGGAGGTGATTCAGCCCCTCTACTTTGCCCTCATGAGACCCAACCAGGAGTACTGCATTCAGTTCCGGGCCCACCCAACACATGGACAGTTGCAGTGGGTCCAGCACCCATCCTGGTCACAGGTCACACACATCACCTGTAGGTACAGGCTGAGAAAGTTGGGGCTCTTCAGCCTGGAGAAGTGAAGGCTCTAGGGGGACCTTATAGAAGCCTTCCGGTACCTGAAGGGGCCTACAGGAAAGCTGGGAAGGGACTTTTTATAAGGGCACGTAATGACAGGACAAGGGGAAATGTTTTTAAACTGGATGAGGGTAGATTTAGACTAGCTATTAGGAAGAAATTCTTTACTTTGAGGGTGGTGAGACACTGAAACAGGTTACTTGGAAAGGCTGTGTATGCCCCCTCCTTGGAAGCATCCAAGGCCAGGCTGGATGGGGCTTTGAGCAACCTATTCTAGAGAGAGGTGTCCTTGCCTGTAGTAGGGGGGTTGGAACTAGTTGATCTTAAAGGTCACTTCCAATCCAAACTATTCTATGATTCTACGAAAAGGGACAGGAAAATAGAGAACACTGCCACTTCTTTCAGTCTGAGGCTATGAATGTGAGTGAAAGTATCTGTCAAATGTTTTTCAGATAACTTTTGGAGCAACAGCAGCAGGTAGAGGCACCAAGACATGGTTGACTGGGTTCTGCTGCAGCAAAGGGTGCTTCCCCGAGGACAGGGAGATGCACTCACAAACTCTAAGTGACCTCACCTCTGAAGGAAGGGAGTGAAATTGTCTACTGCCAGTCATGACTCTCCTCCCAAGGGTGTCCTCTTCCATGTTGTACACATCTTTGTTTATTTTTGAGCAGCACTTTAGTTTTAAAAAATGAAGTCCCTGCTGTTAGAATGGCAGTATACCTCCTTTCAGAAACCCACGCAGAGATGAGTGCACTAGTCACATATATGTGGTGCAGTAGGGACAGCAAAGAGGCTGCTGTGCTTTAAATACAGGGCCAATGTAGAGCCACCTCTTCCCTTTCTGTCAGGCTTGTTGTAGCAGCATACATCTTTTGACTTCATCAGTCACTCATTACCTTGTCTCACCCCTAAAAAATATCACATAAATAGTCCAGAGGAGGATAAATTTACCTGCTGCCATGCCTAGGTGGAATGGGATAGCTTCATTCATACTTTCCTGCACTTTTATCGCTCCCCATCACTTAAGCCTGTCTGTGCTTGCAGCGGTGCCTGCCACGCTGTCTGCTACTGACCGCTACGGCAGGAAGGGAAGGGATAAGCTGCAATATCAGCTCATCTTCAGGGGCTCGAAGCTGTAACTGCGGTAGAAACCAGACCAAATTTCTATTTCCCCTTCTCTAGAATGATACCTGGGAACATTGTGTTTGCCGTACTCTTTTAATCTGACATATCTGGTATCCAGCAGGGGGGAAACAATCTGTCTGCTGTTTCCAAGGGACAGCAGCAAAACAGAGCGAGCCAACTTTTGCCAAGCTTTTCAGGATTTGCCAGAGCTGGGGACATTGCAAGTAGGAAAGGATTTCATCCTGATCAATGCGGTTATCTGTTGTTATAAGAGAGATGTAATTTGGTGGTTCTCATTTACGTAAAAATGTAATTCACGTGTAATACAATGTGTACAGTATACATGACTACAGCTAGATGCCATTTCTCATAGGGTAATTTTTGTTGGTACTTTGAGATTTTTTTCCCTACTACTCTCTCTTCACAGTTCTGTTAGAAAAAAAAAAAAAAAAAAAGCAAGGTTACAGCCTTGGTAAAGCTATAGTGAGGTGAAGTGTTTTTCACAGAAGATTTCCTAAGTTAAAGAGGAGAAGAGGGTTTTATTCAGAGAAGTGGCAAGTATGGACTATTTTTTCCAAAAAAAAAAAAAAAAGCTATCTCATTTTTTTTTAATTGAAATTTTGTGATAAATATAAAAATATTTTCCGTATAATGCCTTGCAGTCTCTCTCCAATTGTTTTTTTCCTCTAAATCATATTGCAGTACTATCTCCCGACTTCCTGTCATTTCTTTTTTAGATCTAAATAAGCTGTATATGAAGATATTTAAAGTCTGAATTTCAAGCTCTTACTATAGGGCATGCTTTTGTATCACTGTATAACAATGGATGCTGTTTGCAAAAGAAATTACTCCTCCTTTTAAAAGTACCCCGAGAATGCGATAGTGACCATCTTCAGTGAATTTCAGAGCCTGGCTGCCTCACGTCCTGATGTATTTCCTCCTCCGCTTAAAATTTACCTCAGAACAGTTCAGAAGGCCCTCTGTTCTACATAAATAACAGGCAAATTGACAAGGCAACCTTGACCACGTCATGGCTGCGTCTCCTGATGGTACACGGAAATAAGAGCTGACCCCTTTTAAAGTCGAGGCAAGCTGAGGACTGCGGGGCAGGAACTGCTGGGTGTTAATCCTAGCTGGGATTAAATCCCAGGCTCTCTCCATCACCTTGCTGATGAGGGGGATTTGCAGAGGAATAAGAGACAGTTAGGCATCCACCTGTGATTGAAAAGCTTCGCAGTTCAGCGATTTATGGTCCTTTGTGCTCCAAGCCCCCTGCCTCAGTTTCTCCAGTCTCCCTTTCTGACAGGACTCCTGAGAGCCTGCGGGAGTTGGAGGCCAAGGTGCCCTCCCAGTGCTTTGTGTCATGGTGGCTTTGAGCAGTAGCCTGCTTCCTCCGGATGCTCACTCTTCCAGGGCAGCTTTCTGCCCAACCAGAACAAAGAATTCATTCTCCTAATTGCTTCACTCACATGGAGAGGGCCTTTCTGGTTTTTTGGAGGGGAGGTGAAGGTGGGCCCTGTAACTGGAGCTGGTAGCACATGGTTTTGGCACCTGAGCACATTGGCTGTGCCTGGGAAGCTGCGGCGCAGCAATTAGCTGGCGCGGGCAGCACTCTTCAGGGGCAGAGGCTCCCCTCCTGTAATACATCCCTTTCTTAATGCGACTTGATGTAGATAGAGTGAGGGCCTATCAGGTGTGAAAAGCCCTGCTGCTCCTGGCTTGGAGTGGCCTCCAGACAGTGATTTGGCGACGTCAATCCAGTCATGCTTGATTTCGGCACTTAACGCGGTAAAGCAGGATCCCTCTACCCCCGATCAACTTCTCAATTAGCGAGCTGCCTCGTGTAACGGCCTTGTTTCACAATCCCTGTGGGCCGCTTCAGGGGTCATTAGGGTGAGAAAACTCCAGTGCTGGCTTCGGCTACAGCAAGCGCGAGGGGAGCCGAGAGATTTCCTAAATACATATAACCCTTTTTCAAGTTGTTTGCTTTCATGGGATTGATTCTTGGCACATTAAGGAGCTTAAGGCGTCAGTATCTTCTTTAAACTGCCCACCTTATCGCCTTTACAGCTGACAGTTTCCTGACAGCCAGAGTGTAAGCAGAGATAACTAGTAGGTTAGTACACATATATATTATATACGAATATTATATATGCTGCTCGGTATTTTCTGCTGAAGAAGGTGACGGGAAGCTTTTCGTTTGTAGTCTGCAGTTCTGGTTAAAGAGCAGCTCTGTAAGCAGTGCCGTAATTGTAACGGCACGTCTGGAGAGCTGAGCGGAGGGTGCCGATACCCAGCTGTAGTCAGGGCACAAGAATAAATAGGCAAATTTATGTCCTAGTCTCCCAAATTTCTTTCCTTTCTTTATTAGAGAGCAAACTATTGTTACATTAAATATTCAAACTACACAAAATCTCAAGGGCTTTCCTTTCCCACAACGTGTTACCAGTATTCATGCATATGAAGAACAGTAACCCATATACAAACGGCACCTTTTTTAATGAGCAATATATGTCAACATGACACCTTCTTATGAAATGCAGCTTTTTAGGTTCTGCCTTTGTGGATGTAATAATTGAGATGTTTCTAATATATGCAGTTACATTACCTGCTTATTGTTTGAGATTTTGTTCGTCTCTTAACTTTATACTGTTTGTAGTGCTTTTAGCATTTGCCTCAATTCATGCTCAGTTTTATTTAATTAGAAATATAATTTTCTGCTACATTAATTATAAATTTGAGTGAGACATTGGTGCAGAATTTCATCAAGCGTTCTTCTCAGAAGAGAAACAAAAATCGTACGGAGCATGGAAGAAGCTGTAATAGCAGATACAGGTGTAAATATTGATACCTTAAAATCTGAACAATTTAATAAGTACATGGGAGAAAAAAACATATATTATTTGCAATTATTTGGTCAGTACATTTTATTCCAGTGGATCATTCAACTTATTTTTAGTGCAGTATTAACTGAAACAACTGGGTTAATGCCAGAAAACTGTTGTGGATATTTATCTCAGAATATGACATGTTTTGAAAGCATACTTCTAGAACCAGCCCTAAATATGCTGAAATCTGAGTTTTGAAAATGATATTATTTTAAAATAATGATTTTAATGTTTATATTTTGCTCAAAATATTTTTCCCAAAGCTGTAATATTTTTGCAATTGTGTTGATGATATATAGATAGCAGCAATGCATATGCATGCAGTATATGATGTGTATCGTGTATGTGCTTCTTCAAAGTACTGTGATGCTTTGATTTGTAACTGTTTAAGGTTTTACTTAAAATTCTGAACACTGAGCAGAGCATAGCCATTTCAATGGAATACTTCAAATAGTAAGTCCTAAAGGTGACACAACAAAGGAAATACCTTGGATACTGCAGCTTTTATTTATAAAAGAAATGTTCACATAGTCCAACGAAGGAAAACTTCACCTGTTTCCATTTCTATAGGAAGAGCAGTTCTATTAAACCATCGCTTTGTTGCATGATTTTGCAAGCACATCATATGCTTTACATGAACAGAATGAACTATTTGCATGCCATCTAATGGATTGACGCACATCCTTTTTCCTAATTTCTAAGCATTTGCTTATTGCAAACATTAAAAAAGAAGCTTCTCACTCACCATGCAGCACTCATCTTACAGTAGTTTTCAGAATGGAGTAATTCCAACTGTGGGAGAAGAAATTATTCGGTTGTAAAGCAGTGAAACCACAACTTTGTCCCATATTATTATCTCGTGTACAACTGTTTTGGTATTTTTATTTCACACACATGCACATCTAGTTTAGCTCTACAAGCAGTTTTCCAGAAAGCAGATATCTTGTAGTCTGAGTACCAAGACTATTGTTCTTGCACTTTGAGGTTTTGAGGTTTTTGGACTGGAGATCACTACTTTACAAAGAGCAGTTCTTTCTGCTTATATCAGTGAGTAGCTGCTGCAAGTACATATTTTTCATCATAGTTATCATTCAGGGCTCTTAAGGGATTTCTGCACACCAAGATTCTAGTTGTCCTTTTAATGTAAAGTAAAGATGGGAAAATTGAGGTGCAAAGAGAGAATATTTGAGCAAGTCCACTTAGCAAGGTAGTGCGGGGACGGGGCATGGAGACTTCTTTTCCCCAGTCTAAACATTGACTCACATTCCCTACTGACTTTCATCATTAACCTGTTAACGTAAAAAAATGACTCTGCTTCAGCATTGCTAATGGCCCCTCTCACAACTCCAGGGCACTGAACACCTTTTCAGCTTGACAGAGCCAGGCTGGCACTAAGGTCAGGAATCTGCCTAACTACAGCAATATACCTGCTTGGAAAGAATTGCTGGCATGGAGCTCATGTTGCCACATTAGCATCTTCTGTCTGCTTTATGGATGTTTTTTTATGGCTCATATCACAGCTCATTCTCTGCCAAAATGTCTAGGGTGATTCCCATGAGGTTTTGAGGTTTCTGGGCTGGGGGTCACCACCTTATAAAGAGCAATTCTTTCTGCATGTTTTCTGTGTTCCTGGATACATATCTCCTGGCCAAACAAGATGTAGAAACACGATGAGAACCTTGTGGCTGCACTTCCTACCTAAGCACATCTTTGCCTACAGCATCATGGCATGAAAGAGCCTGCTAATGATTCTTAAATGTTCATTACTGTAGTTCTTCTCTCAGAATATACTTCTCACCTTGAATGACCCATGTGTTGAATTTTAACTAAGGGAATCCATGATAGTAAGTCTGTCATGACGCTTCCTTTTTTTTTTTTTTCCTCTCCAACTCTTAAAAGCCTTTTATTAGAAGACTGCTTCAGGCATTCTTCAATTAGCATGTGCTGTATTGTGGCTGGAACAGCTGTTTACCATTTAATAAAGCATGGCATAATTTATTTTCAGAGTCTAGCAACCGTCTTTGCTGTTACACCAGGGGAGAAACACAGTGACTGCATTGTTCACTTCGCTGATGAGAGAACTATAGACTTTATTATATGACTTCATAGAACTATTAACTTACCCCCCACTTCTATTTCAGCATGCATTTACCTGACAGTCTGCGCATTGATTTCTTACCCAGAGGTTCTGCATTCTCAGTCACCTTTGGGGCAAAATGAAAAATGTCTAGGTTTGTCCCTCACATTAGGCAGCTAATTATATATTTGTACCTGAATTTCCTTCCCTTCCCTCCCCTCCAGGGGCTAGCTCTGCATGCACCACTTACACCTTTTCTCCTTAGTCATTGGGGAAATAATGGAGTTGTTGGGAAATGATAGGAGCTTGGCCACTGCTCATCAGGGTGCTTTGGGTGCTTTTTCATTCAGTTCCTTTTCTTCCCAGATCTCTCCTTCAGCATTTGTTCTAAAGGATGCTTTTTTTTTTTTTTTTTTTTTTTTTTCCTGTTTAGCTCTGTATATGGGAGATGAATCTGAAATGCATCTTGAAAGCATCTCTCGAGTTCTGCTTCCTCAGCAGCAGCATGGAACTATATGCTGTTGTAGGCAAGTCAGAATTCCCCAAGTCTGTGTTGCAGTGGTTTGCTCCTGGAGGGGATTGCAGGTTACCTGCATCTCCTAATGCCGTCAGTTTCATGGCCTTATCATGAGCACAGATGCTGGCTGCATAAGCAGTATCCATGTGGCAAATGAACATGGTCCTGTAGGCACCATAGCTGAGGTCATCCCTGCAGATCCCCTGCTTCCAACCTGTCCTTTTCAATCTTGTGGAGTTGTCACTGAACCATCCTCAAGATCTTTTGTTTGGGTATGAAGAAGGGAGAGCATGTGGCAAAATGAGTCCACTGATGCTCTCTTACAGCCAAAAGGTATAGGCACAGCGTGGGACAACATCCAGGTCATACAGTACATGGCACGAGGCCTCAGACGAGCCTTCAAATCCAGGAACTGTGCAGAAACATCTGAGTGGCAGTGTAAGTGGCAAGTTAGCTGGGATATTGACTAATTAGTACTGGTGAAGCACCACGCAGACATAGTTGCAGCACTTTGCTGGCCTGGAACCATACAACTGTTTGGTGCCAGTTAGACTTAGGATAGGAACCATTTTGGGATAGTGCATTCTTCTTATTATTTGAGATGGTGCATTAAATTTGTTTTTAAGTTGCTCGAGTTTGACAATGAAAATATGTCAGCTGAGTATCTGCAAATTTTTAGATGCAGCCTGTGCATGCGGATGGATTTATATGCGTGATTTAAAGTAAAGTGTGTGTAGAAAGATGAAGTTTATATGGTTGCTTTGTAAAAATGGATGTAATATTGATGTTGACTTACTGGTAGAAGTTTAAGGATGTCACGATGCATGAGTGGTGGTGCAAAGCAGAGCTCTGAGTGCATTGGGAGGTCATTTTTAACTTGAATTTATTTCCACAATATCAGGCATAGATCATTGTGCACTGCGCACAATCATCCTTGCTTTTCATCTGAGTCAATGCGAGTGGCTAAAGAAAATTTAAAATGAACAAAATTATAACTTTATTAAAAACAGACAGTAAATTAGGCCGGAATACTTCTTAGAATTGCATTTTAGCTTTAGACTGAGAATTTGATGATCTGGCTGCATGAGTGAAGGGACAAGGTAGCAGACTGTGACATAAACGATGTGGCTATATTTGCGGCTAAGATGAACAAGGGCTTTTTGAAGTTCTGTGATTTAGGCTTTGGAGTTAACACTCCGTTGACCAAACAACAAAATGCCCACCTTTGATAGCTTTCTCAAACTGTAGCTTATAGAGAAGTGGCATTACATCAATTATGTCTGGTCATGCTTCAGATTTTTTGAGCCAAAATTAAGGCTTGCTTGAAATGAAAGCTTAGATTGTTTCACAGAACGCAAATAACATAATTAGGGAAGGATATAGAAACAAATCTATATTTTGTTTTGAATGTCTGGTTTTGAGGTGTTTGGAAATGAAATTCATCCATGTTAGCTTTACATAAAGAATTCTTTCACACAGCCTGCACAGAAAAAAAAAAAAAAGCTTGGTTTCAAGAACTTCAACAGGCGCAGGCCAGGGTTTGGCAAATAGCTTGTTCTACACAGATGGAGCAGACTAGAAGCCTGTGCTAAGAGGAATGTCTCAGCTACATTAAATTAAGATCCACGGTGATGAGGACAGTACATAAAACTTGGGTGCAAGAAGACAATTTTTTTTTTTTTTTTTAATTACTGTAGTTCATAGTGAATGCAATTGTTTTCTTCTTCATATATGGTAGGATGGATGAGAAATAGCAGCTTCCCGTTAGAGTGGTTTGCACTTCCAGTTTTGAGTACTGTGCTACAGATGGACAAGTACTACACGTTTAACACAATGTAACCAAGGTCGTATGGGATCTTTCACATACCCAGGTTAGCTAAACATAAAAGAAGAGTACTTTAAGACAAGTGGAATATCACAATGCCGTGATGCTGCAGTCATGCCCTACTCCTACTGTGGCATCTCCATCTGCCCACAATTCACCAACCAATGCAAATTTTCAGAAGCAGGGGCTCTAAAGAGCTGCCCCAACTTGCCCTCAGCAAAGGGGAGCTGTGTTTTCAGGTGGCACATGCTGGGGATCTTTGCAAACAGACAGTGTTATGAATGTCAGCATACTTCCAATGTCAAGTTAATTCTGCAATGTGCGAGTTTGCTTTTGAAATAAAACAAAGGGTACCTAGGTGGAAAAATCTCTGCTCTAATTTGGCAAAGCAGCCCTCTTTTCACAGCATTATCAAACAAGGCAAACACTGAATCAGCCTTTGATTTTAGTAGATGTTTAAGCACACTTCAGCAATCGTGTATGAATGCCTTCCTTAAAACACTTACACTTGGTTGACCATTTTCTTATTTTTCTTCTTTTTTTTTCAGTATATAACATCAATGACAAGGTTTTTAGATAGTTTGGATAGGCATCTAAATAAGGACTGTGTTATCTAACTGCTCCCACATTATAATACTTGCAATTTTACATTTTCTAAAATAATTTGGCACCCAGAATGCTGAGCTCTATGAAAATCTGGCCACTGTTCCTGCAGCTGGGGAGTGCTGGAAATCTAGCTGGAGGCTCTGTGCTCAGATCTACTGAGTGTACTGACTTGCAACTTCGTAGTGTTTCCCTCTTTTGACACCCCAATTTTGTCAAGAAATGACTTAAAATGGTAGGGATGTTAAGAAAGATATATAAGCAGAGATGAGGATACAGGAGAGAATGGGAAGTTATTTCAGAAGTGGTCATTTTCTCCAGTGTCCCCTTTTTCGTTCCTTTTGAAGGAGTCTCCAGCTTCCTGCCTGCTGTTGATTAGTGGAACAGAGTTAATTCAAGCAGAGTCACCTGAAATCTTTACTGGCTGTTTGGGGAGCCGGGAGGTCTATGAATGAGCAGGCTGGATAGGAGCTCTGTTCTCTCGTTCCGTCTGCTCTTGCCTGGTTTAACTGTAGTAGATAAAGTGAGGCTCTGTCTCCTTTACCGTTGGCTGGAAGCACTTTCATTTTCAGTGAGCTTTTAGAAAGTTTTTCCAGAGAAAACTGAGGATGGTTGGGAATGAAGTAAGTTTTCGAGGCATTCATAAAAATGCGTGTGGGACAAATTTACCCGCTTGCCTTTCTCTGCAGTTTGATGGGGAGGATTTTCAAAACTATCTTGTGGGAAGTAAGAGAATAAAGTCTATTTAAAGCTAGTAGTACTTGTGTCCCTACGTCACTTAGTTCTAAAAAAATCTCCACCAAAGAATCTAAATAATATTCAGCATGTTGACATGACAGATTCTCTAAATCTAAGTTTTTCAGTATGCTTTGTAATCTAGATACTTAGATAACTTTCTCTCTCACACTCATTAACTTTTAGGTTCTTTTATGTGGTTTTATGCTTCTCCAAATAGAATCTCACACTGTCTGAAATTTTTGCTAAGGGCCAAGTTCCTTCTTTCAGTACAGGCATCTTGAATTGAAATCCTGAATAATACACATGCCTACTGATTGTCTGTTTCACTACATGTCTAATTACATTTAAAATAGTGTGTGTATTATTTTGATCCCTCCCTGCACTGTGAAGAACAGAGATTTGAAAGTATCATTTTAATTTTTATAGAAATAGTATCTAGCAGGGATATTTCAGTGTGAAGATTAGGTCTCACCTCCTTGTAGGGAATAAATTGAGACCAGAATTAAGTGAGTTTCCAGGTCACCCAATCAGTTAGTGGCAAAGGCATGCTTAGAACTCAGTTACCATATGTATTTTTCCCTAATGAACTTAGTTAATCTGGTAGTGGGAATGAGAAGAAAAATAATTTGAAGCCATGTGAAACTATCCGTAATTACTGTGCCAAAGGATAAATTCCATTTAATGTTGGCTTTGTCATTCCTGAATCTCAAGATATTTTTTCTCTTTCATTTTCCATTGTGCAAACAGATGATTTTTATTCCTACTACAAACTGGCTATCCTGGCTACATGGCACCTCTAGACTAATAGTGAGAACCAGGTCCCCCCTTCATGCTTGGTGCCTCACTCAAAGTCTGTAGAAGTGGATGGAAATTGGTGTTCACATGGTTAAACTGTGTCCCTCTAGAAATCAAATACCACATAGATATAGCGTGATATAATCAGTTTCTCTGCACTTTGCTGTCTATTCTTTCTTTTCTCTCTTTCTGTTCTTTTCCCTCCTAACTTTTTCCTTTTTCTCATCTATCAGTACTTAACCTTCAGGTTTCTGTTTAGTAAACCTACCAAAGCAGAATCAATAGCATAGTCCTTAATCACACATTTTGCTGCTCAAGCTGTCAGGTTTGGGTTTGTTTGCGGAAGAGCTCTTGCATCTTTCATTTTTAGCTCTGTTTAGGATGTTCTATACCACTCAAATACATGAAGAGTCAACGCATTTGCTGTTGCTGATTGTTCTTATCTCATTGTGGTGTACGTACGGAATAAAGTTTCAGAGGTTGGTTCAGAATATAAGGAGAAAAGATAAATCTTTGCACTTCTACATTTTTAGCTCATTTTATTGCTCCATGAAGTCAGTGAGAATCAGCGTTCTAATCTGCTGAGGTAACTAGGTCACATTCTAACTACCTGTAAGTAGATGTGAAAGGAGTGAGTTTAAGCATTCTCTGACCCTAGAAAATACGGTAAATAAAACTCAAAATGATACCTGGCAGCTGTGAGTACTGAGCAGAAATGAAATCCTTGACATTCTTTTGGTAAAACAGAGACTGTAAGAGCAAGAGACTGTAGCTCAGTGCATCATCTCCAGCTAAGATCCTGTCAAGAACATTTGTTCCTTCCAGAAGTAAAACCTGTATGTTTTAGAAACTGGCTCGTGTAACAAGTTTGAAAAGTGGAGGAAAACAAAGCAGTGTATGAAAAGTCAAGTGCACATATGCCAGTGCAAAGGAGTACAAGAAGGTGGCTCATGGCTGATCTCTTGCTCCTTAGACAAAACTGAGGAGAAAGTCTAACAAATGCATCGTTTTGCAGTAAATTAGATCAGATTTCCGCATCTCCGCACTCAGTCTGTGAGCTGACAGTTCAGTAAAATGTTCCCTTGTAAGGTTCGCCCTCTTAGGAAAAGGGGCAATAATTCATCATTAGAATTTCAGAGTCCAGGTGTAGATGAAAACTGATGGAGCCTCCAGCGAGGCAGGGAAAGTGCACAGAAGAAGAAAATTTTATCTGAAGCCTAATTCCCTGGTTACAGCAGAGAATAATTAAGATAATATTGCTTCAAGAGTTCTTTAATGATTAAAAATCACATATGCAGAATCCATAAATTGGAGGGCAACAAATTGGAAGGCTACAGCGTCAGGGCTGTGTTTCGCGCGCGTCGTAGCGGGAAGTACGGTGGTGGCACAACAGCAGCCCGGGCAGCCACAGGAGACCAGGCCCATTCCAAGGACTTTGTTTAGATGCAACAAATCATTTGTCTGTTATTAACCCAGAGCTTGTAATTATGCAGATTGCCATAGATTTTCCTGGGCCTGGAAGTGAGATTGAGGGTTGTTCACACTATAGCAGGCAGCTCAGGGCTGGCCATGCATTACTGAACTTGCCACATTTATCATGTTGACTGATGGCAGCAGAAGCAGGTCTCAGGTCCCAGTGGTTAATGTAGTGGGTAATTAACTGTCATTTGCCTAGTAATAGGCTGATGATCAATGGTTTGTGTGGAAACAAATTCTAATCAGGTAGCTGATAAATGCTCAGGGAGCGAGAGCAATTGAAATTGGGGGAAACTATGTCCAGAATTTCAAAATGGCATTGTGGGTTTTTTATTATTATTATTAATGGGAGAAAACTATGTTCTTCATATAAACAGCTTTATCCAAAATTAACAATAGCTAATATAAATCTCACATGTTTGTTTTGCATGTGGTGGGGAAGAACTAATGGCAAGGAAGGCCTCCTTTTCTTTATGTAATTGAAAAATTTTAATATAGTTGGTTCTTGGCTGAAGCAGCTCCTGTGGTGGTCTCTGATTTGAGAGAGGGGGAAATCTGCACACAGTGGGTTGCAGGGCAGTAAATCTCCATCTTTCATGCTACTGAATGACATCCCCTGTTGTTTCACTCATCTGACAGTTCTAACCATGATGGGTTTCCCCACTCTCACCTGAACATGACTGTAGGAGATACACCTGCACCTAGCACCCTCTCCAGTCAAGTGTTTGGGCTGCATCTCGAGCATCAGTTTTTGCACCTCAGCTTGCTGACCCCTCTGTGCTGAGCTGAAAGTCACTGGAACCTTCCTCACACCTGTGCTCAAGTGTTATTGTTGTGGAGAACCTTTTGCAACTTGGTGTGCTTTCCTCATACAAATAAACTTGCACTGTTTTCTGTATAGACATGCAGGAAACAGAGCTGAGCCTTTCATCAGTGGGTTTGGTCTTTTCTAGTGCAAAGCCAGACACAGCTATGAAAGGTATTGAAGTCCTCTGCCCTTCAGATGAAGAATGAAAGGCTGAGTGGATCTTAGGTAGCCTTGGCAAAACCCATGCATGATGGAAATAGAACTGAAACAGAGTTTATAGGTGTCCCTGTTCATTGCAGGGGAGTTGTACTAGATGACCTTCATTGGTCCCTTCCAACTCAAACAATTCTATGATTTTACAGTGGGAATATTTATAATCTGTTTAAGTAATCTATAATTTTAGTGACTGGGCTTATGAAACTAGGAGTTGAACAAGAGCTGGTGGTGGTGGCCTGGTTGTAGACCCTTCTGTCTGGGGATGATGTTGACCAGCAGGTCATACAAGAGAGAGGGCTGTGGCTCTAAAAATAAGCACCACATATTATGCAGAAAGCACATTCTGAGTAGAAGCAGAAGGTGAAAGGATTTGGAATTAAGTAGGCTTGTTGATAACCCATGAAATTCAGTAAAATGGAGGGATGTGATTAAAAACTGCGTTCATTTTTATGTTACCAAACTGAATTTTCTACAGAGCACCTTTGAATTCATTAGTTTAGAACTGCTTTTAATTTGGTGTTTCCCTTGAGAGCCATTATATTTTTCTGCTGTCAGCCTGATGTTGAGGAAAAAAAGAAAACTGGCAGATGTGGCGTTTTCATCTAGTGTGCTTCATAGTTAAAAACAGCATTAACTGCTATGCACAAGCAGAGCATTACTTTTAATAATCCATCACAACTATTAAGTAGTTTAAATAAACTTAGTTTCAAAGATTGCTGCCATGTAGAGCTAACATATTTTTTCTTGTTCATTATAATCCTTCTATGTTACAAAAGGATGCATACGTGCAACTTTTTTGTAATACACCCACTTGAAAAGTATTGAAAATCTTTAACAAAGAGAATTTAAAAAAAAAAATTCTATAGATGTCTGGCAAAAACAGCATTTCATATTGTTCTTACAGTATTTTATACTTCTACTCCTGATGTGACTATATATAGTTTACAGCCTCATTTACTTTAATGTGCTACCTGAATAACATAATCATAGCAATAACTATGGTATAAGGTTGTAAGGTGCATGAACCGCTAATGCTTTCTGACGATTTAAATGACTTGTTCATAAAATGTTCTTTTAATAATAGTGGTAAAGCTTTTAGCACTAGATGTCAAAAATGCGAAGAATATTGGCTTTTTCAAGTGTTATTTCTTTTCTAGCTAAAGTGTGTTTTAATAATAAATAACACCAAAAGCCAAGGTTATGTGGCTCTTGTCTGAATGGCGCAGTCCAAGCTGAAGACTCTTCCCGCGTATGCAAACGGCTTGACCCCTGTCCGCACAGTTATGTAACATCCCTAATGTGTTTACTATTTCTTTGTTGAGTTTAACGAGATGTTCCTTTTACCCAGAAAGGTCAGCATAACCTGTAGAAGAATAACGTCACATTAGGTGGGATATTAGGCTGTCACCACTCCATTAGGCTCTCTTCCGACAAAGGGACTGTGCCTTTCTATTGGAAACTGGGCAGACTTGGACCACCAACACCAGCCTTTCCAGAGAGAACTGTGCTGGGAAGTCAGTCAAAGGCCAGGCAACTAGTGCAGGGAAAGAAAGATTAAAACATGCAAATCAGATTTTCTTTCCAGTTAAGCATTTTCAGGAATGTTTGTCTTTCTGTATCTTCAGGTTATTTGGCGTTACAGGAAACTGCGCTGCCTGCAGTAAGCTTATACCTGCTTTTGAGATGGTGATGAGAGCTAAGGACAATGTTTATCACCTGGACTGTTTTGCATGTCAACTTTGTAATCAGAGGTAAGAGACTGTATTGGGTCTGTTCCATAAACTAAGCATTTATTTGGCTCTATTGTACATATATGTTCAAGTGAAGAGGAAGCATCTACCAGTAATGGGAGCCTAAGATTAAGACCAGGATACTTTCCCTGGGTCTGAAGCAGAACATCTTTTATGACCTTGGCCAGAAAACTTTTTGTGCCTCAAATCCCACACCAATAAACAAGAATAACGTTGCTTCCTCTTGCTTCAAAAGGCTGTCTGTCAAGTTTAATTAATTAATATTTATAGAGGACTTTGAGATCCTTTGCTGTAGAATAGAGAGCTATATCATTTGTCACTATTGCATTAATTTCATAGGAATTCTTCATTTTTGTCACATATATTTCTTTTAAATTACATTATGTCTCTTCCTGTTGACAGAACGGTGGTCAGTTAAATTTACAAGATGTTGTTCCACCATTTTCTCTGTAGCAGCATTGGGCTTCCTATGCCCTATTTTCACTTCCAGTTCTGTAGCATATAGAAGGATCCAAACCAGACGTTTTGTTCTGAAGAGTCATGTATACAGTTGCAGAACAAAGGTCAAAAATGGTAAAATTACAAAAACTGCATTTTTCAGAGGCATTTATGGCCAACTCGCTGTAACAACATTCTCAGAGTGATGGCCAAATCCTATTAGAGAAGTTGCTAGCAGCTTTCCCATTAACTTCTATGAGGTCTAGGCAATGATAGAACCAATTATGTCCACTCCTTAATGTACCCGTTATGTTTTTTCAATTATTACATAATCCAATTTAGAATTTTATAGCAATCTTTTTTATTATTATTATTATTTTATTTATTTATTTTCCTCAAGTGGGAAGAAAAATTAGATGTACATTCCTAGGAAGTAACAAAAAATTAGGAAGACAATAGACTAACACAGCAAAGTTAGACACTGCTCTAAATAAGCTTTGCTAACTCACCTTGTCCTACTGTATGTTATTTTGTAACACTGTAGTCATTTAAATCAAACATCCCTAAAGAACTATAAAATGTACAGCTGCTAATAATTGTAACACACTACAATTACACTCTTTAAAAAAAAAAAAACCAAATTGACCTTTTTCATCATGTTGCATGGGAAATTAAAATACCAGGCAAGTAATAACCAGTGCTTAAACTATATAATAATGCAAAGTAATTATAGGTTCTAATGCTGTTTAAAGTCCTATATCAATTTTGCCTTGCCACAAAACTAAAAGACTGTATTCCAAGTAAGGGAGGCAGAGCCTTCCAGTAGTACCCACTCAAGACTCACACGTATGACTAGATTTCGTTTCTTAAACCCTTCACATCCGTTTCTGCAAACCGCTATTCTAGTATCATTATTAAAGTGCCTAATATATTTCTGTTGTTCGCTTCATTTATTACATGCCATAATGGGGCTGCATATCTTTAGTGTTGGTTATGCACAATTAGCACTTAGTTATTGTCTTGTCACTCCAGCCCATACAAGACAAACTTCTTTAATGTAAGAAGTCAGCTAATCTTCATCAGTCAAGCAAAACAGACAATGTTTGGTACCCTGAGTACAAAAGATTTTCATTATAGTTAGCACTCTTGGATCTGAAGAAGTGAACTTTCTTTTTCTTCTCCTGAAAAAGCGAAGCTGTCATGATTATTTTTAATATTCCTCCTTCACCAAAACAAGTGTGAACTAATGCGCAATTTCACTTTGCAGCTCGTATGCGTCACGCTCTGCCCTAATGCCACTTACTCCCACTGGAGAAGTGCTGTAAGGTGTTTCTGAAGTGGAGCATGCCAGGGACACTTTATAATTCTTAGCCATCTCATCCCTGAGCCTTCAATCTGGTCTCTTATTTTTTGTTTTGCGTGTAATTTGGACAAATGAATAGTTTTATATGAGAGCCTTAGACTGGGAATGTAGGAATTGATTTACCTGAAATGCAATCAAATTCACCTGCTCAAAACAGGGAGCAGCTCTAGAACTTCCAATGAATTTCAGAAATTCTCAAAAGTAGCCGTAATCCTGAATATAATGCAATAGCTCTCAAGGATCCTAATAAAACATGCTGCCTGTAGGGTACCTTTTTTTCCTCACAGTTTGGGGCTAGTGGCACTCTGAAGAATTAATTTTGTTTTTATGTAATAAATCTTATTTTGTGGATGCTCCAGCTTAGCTCCTCTGTGGTTCCTATGGCAAGGCATTCCTCTGACTACACTCTCTCATTAATAAATGGCTTTAAATCTTTTGTTTTCATTACTTGCATAATAAAAATAGAAACTATCAGTGCTAGACACTGGCCCATCACCACTAATTTATATATATATATTTCTACTATGAAACATCTTTCTTTTCTTTTAAATTGAATAATCTTGTCAGTCAATATACCATTAATAATTTCTCTTGTGCTTCTCAGCAGCCTTTTTTTTTCCTCTAGTTAAGACAGAGGAATTAAAACCAAATAGCAGACTTCAGGTGAGGATAGGTTTACAAGATAGCAGTTTTGTTTTGTTTCTTTATTCCATGCTGCTCCTTACACTCAAAATAGTCTTCTTGAGTTGACTGCCTGGATCTACTCTTCACTTTCATTCCAGCCTCTATCCATAGCATGGTATTTATTGAAGAGAAATATTTTTATTTCAAGCACATCAGCAGTATAGAAAAATCACCAACCAAACTAGGAAGGCTCACCAGTTATTGTCAGATGTACACATTTAACTTTATTCACCATCTTTATTTTCTAACCTTAATCCCTTTGCGATGTTCCTTATACTGATAAAAGCACTCCACATCTGGAGTACTACTGCAAAGCCTATGGTACTCTGTGTTGAGCTCCGTGTTTGAGATTTTTGAGATTTACAGTTCCTGTCTACCATTTTCTGAGCAGAACATATGTAATGTTCATAAGCAAACTGAGTAATTTGTTCAGTCTTCATTACTTTGTGTTTACCAGTGGTGAATGTCTCCTGTCAAGTTGTCCCTGGTTGTGTTCCTTCCAATGCTCTCTGCTTTCCAAAGTAACTACTAATTATATTACCTTACATCACACTGATCGTTGGAATGGCCAGGTTTTCAAGCTTACCATGGCATGACCCTTGTATTCCCACTGTTCAGACAGTTGATTCTGGCCTGGTGAGAGTGAAACCTGCCCATCATCAGTGCTTTTTGAGAAAAATTTGGACATTTTTCTGCTTTTCTGCACAGCTTTTCTTTGCCTTACTGTTTTTGAGCATCTTACCTTACCACTCAAGTTACAGTGTGGATGGCAGTTAGACTCTCATTTTCAAAGGACCCTTTTTGGGCCATAAACTCCATCTCTGAACTAAGCCATAATGTATCTGTCCCACTTTATTGGTCTCTTGAAAACGAGATTCAGAGTAAGAAAACATTGTTGTCTCATATGATGTACTCTGAGAACATCATGTGGCAGATCTCCACATGTAAGGGATCTCCTGAGCCACCAAATCCTGTCCCATGGTATCCAATAGACACCGTGGCATATTTTCTATTTCATAAAGCTATTAAGCTCTACCATCTAATTGCTCTGTCCAGACAGTTTTTGACATTTTTCTCTTTTTTTCCTTGCTACTGATGTTTAAAGCAGTACAGATTTTGTTCTGCTCCCAGCCTAAAGGTTTTAGCACCCCCCCTTATCTTTCTTGTCTCTGTTCTGTTTAGTAATTTGAACTTCTTTCATCTCCTAAACATTTGCAAAGCTTAGTGACAATCATCTTAATGGTGTGAATGCTCCCCTTTCTGCTCTGTAACCATATTAAACCTCTCCACAGAAGCACTTCCCTCACTTTGACAGTAGTCCCCATATCGTTGACTTCTGCAGAAAAATTTTTAAAAGAATAAAAAAAGATGGGAACCACTGGAAAAATAAACTCGTAAACAGACACTGCCTTTCACACATTGTCAGCCTGCATGTGTGTGATTGGCAAAATAGAGTGGAAAATCTTGCAAGTGGGCTCAGCTGCATCTTTGCTTGACACTTCTGACTGCAGCAATGATCTCAGCCTGCCTTTGGCTTTTCCACTTTCCAGAGTTTCGACGTCCTTCCTTTCAATTTCTGCAGCTGCTTTAGCAGCTTGTTTCATACTGCTGCCATAATTTTTGTCTGCCTCTGAAGTCAACTTGGGGTATGGTTTAAAACTCCCATCTGCTATCACCGAGGGGCATTTAAATCAACTGCTCTCCCCTTCTATCTGAAGCAACCTTTATTTTAATGGACACTGGGCTGAAAATGGTTATATACACATTCAAATCACTGTCCTGATGTAGCTGTAGACACTTCTTTCTGGTATCAAATGTAAAATGCCCACACAGTGCTGCCTTTGTTCTGTGTCAAGGTGGGGGAGAATGTGATGCTAGGAACGTGTCCATATAAACACCAATGTTAGATTTTTGTTTGTGCATTCAGCTTACAAATTCTGAAAACCTCAGTACTGTTTATTTTCATTTATTATCTTTAAATTTAGAATAAAAATTAATGTATTTTTCATGTTTGCTTTTTAAAAAATAATAAATAAAAAGCAGACCACGTTGAGGTTAGTCACTGTAAATCGAACTGTTCGGTTCTATGCATTACACTATATATTCTGTGTGTATGTAGTACATCTTACTGGTAAAAATATACAAATCCAGCCACAGCTTACACTTTCCAGCCTTTGATAATAAATGGACTCTTTGACAGAATACTAAAATTAGTAAGCCGTAGGTGCAGGCTGATGAACTGAGTGATATACAAGAGTAGTTTAGTTCTACTAGTGCTGTGTACAGATTAACATTGACTTGAGTTATATTGGAAACTCAGATTAGCTTTTAAAAAAAGGAAAGGAAGACATGCAGAAGACAAGTTACATCCCTGAGTGTAAAAAGCAGAGTGGAAGGATGTGGGCGGAGTAAGTCTGGGCTGAGGAAAAACAAATAAATGTTTCCAGATTTTATTTCTGTCTACCACGAAGATGCAGCATTACCAAGGAGCATTTCACACACAGCCATCTTTGTTCACAGCAGTATTTCTCTCACTTTCTTAAGTTTTCAGTACCTTGACATGCACCCCGTACATCAGAAAAGATGACAGACAGTAGTGAGATCTCCTTAAATGTCTTTTCTGAACAATGAAATAGCTATTTCTCAAAATTGAAGTTTTATACTACTTTTGATTAGTCTAGGTACACCTTCCCCCTCCAAACAAGGTGATAACAGAGGTCGTTTTGTAATATAAATGGCCCTCCTTCTGCCATTGTGAAATATGACAGGAGTTCTAGAATGTAGCTTAATTATAATGGTCATTCTACTAATGTCACAGTCATGTCAAAAGTGGTATTATCAATGTATGGGGGTAAGTCCAATCTGGCATGTTAATGCAGCCTATTGTATATTTTTCTCGTTCATCCTGCATGCCTATTAAATAAATTGGGTGAGGGTTTTAGGAAAGGCTGAAGACTACCATCTGCCTGCTGGAAGAGTAATAGTCTTGCCTCATTATATACTCCTAACCCAGTTGCATCTCAATATGCTCCTTGACTCTGTTTGATATATGTGCCCAAATTGTGTCCTGATTTACATCCCATGTCAATTCCGTGACGAAAACATTTACCAGAGGTGGAAGGCAAAGCTTGAATTTGCCCTTCCATTTTAAACCTGATCCAGGTTTAAATCCCGGCGTGTGCAAAAGCAGTCTGAAGGAGTTACAAGATTTAGCTCTTTGACTTCAGAAGAAGGTAAATCTGGTTTTCAGAGTCAGATACGGCTGAAAGTGTGGAACACAATGGACAGAATTTGTTGCTTTTTGTCTGTATCCTTGCCTTGTCTCATTGTATTCAGGAGCTAGCATACCACATTTAGATGTTTTTCACCAGGTTCTTACATCTTCGTAACCTAATGAGTGCATAAATCATACATTTAGTACTCAGGGATACACACAAGTCTCATCATGGTCTTGGACAATGTGCTTCGGTCACTGAGCTTGCACAGTATGAAAGTGGGTGCAGAATTCGGACTACAGGTATGGCAAGAAGCAGGTTTCCCCCCAGGCATAGTGGCTCACCTCTCAGTATGCAAACCTAGCCCCAGATGAACCTGAGAGCATCTTCCCATGCAGACAGACTCTCACCCCACAGGTTATCACACAGCCCAGCTTGTCTGGGCAAGCCACAGGCAGCCTCTCTGCAAGACAGCTGCACACTCAGAAGGTAAATGATTTGTGGAACTGTGTGTGTTTAAAGCCACTCATGCATAGAGCTGTCAAATGCCATGTAGACATAGGTAGAGCATTTCTGGCTCGACATATTAACATAGCAAAAGCAAAACACATTGACACTTTTTATTGGGAAAGGCAACCTGACTCCCTCATGTAGATAGTGTACTTTCGTACAAACTGTGGCTGAGAAACAAAATCCTTCAGCCAGGATTTTGATGCAAGTGATACAGTAAGAAGCTGTAAAAGTACTACTATGCAAGTGAACTTCATTTAGCAATGTATTTTTCTATTGGTTAAATCTTTTAAACAAATTATTCCGATAAGCTCTATGTTACGCTGGATCACAAAGGAGCACGTAGCTGAATAACATCCCCAGTTTAGAGTTGGGGTGGACATTTCAGCTTTGAGCTCCATCGGTAGTTGTTGGGGTAATTGCAGTGGGGTTGCTGATTTGCCACGGTACCTCATTTCCTCTGCTTCATACTCATCTATAGGTTCATTTAAGAGAAACTAAGATGGATTTTTTTATTGAATTTTTATGTGACTTCTTTGGGGGAGGAAAAAAAAAAAAAACAATGTCTTCAGGTATTAGCAGTAGTTAAGACTCATTTTTGTGCAAATGCACAAAAAACAATTCTGTCTGGAATACTTTCCGTAGACAAGGATACATAAGATGGAAACTAGAGAAACCCTCAAAGAACTTGTTTGCTTCAAGGATTTCACCACATTTCACCACATATACCCAAAATACTTTTCTGTTGTTGGCTGCCCAATGTACCAGGATTGGGGTGGAAAGGACAGAAGGAACCTGTAAATTCTGTAAAACTGTCTTGACCATAAATAACTTAAAGATTTTGGGATCATTCCATAATCTCGATTTTCAATCATCAGCAGCAGCAGGCAGTAATCCTAGAGAAAAAAAGTCCACAAATAAACAAACCAATTTTCCTTTAAGAGCAGAGCTAATTCTTTTCAATCCACTTTTTTATTACACTATTTTCCCTCTATCTATTTAGCTAGCATAAGGATAAATTTCCAAAGCTACCCAGTTGGAAAATAAATGGGTTCACTGTTTGTCTAGCATTCCAATCTTCACAAATGTAAATCAGTCCAACTGCTACTCATTTAAACCTCCAACTTCACAAAACATTAAAGGACTGCTTTCAATACACAATTTAATCTGTGACAATTCACCAAGATTTCTGCTTGAACATCATTAGGAATTGACTATCTGATAAAGAGAGACCACTATCAGAGGTCATGCAGGTCAACTTGTGTAATTTACGTAGTTTTACTGGGTCAACTACAGCAGACACCACCATGTGAAGGTTAAATTGTTACAATTAAATACATATACAGCTATTCCCATAGCTACTCTGTTGTTAAATCTACCGTAAACAACACAAGCATTTATATCTGACCCTAATTGTGTCCAAGATGTCACCATTTGAAAATTATACAAAAAAGGACATTATAATCTGTTACACATTAAACAATACTTCATGTAGTGAGATCCATAATTAGCGGGTAGAAACTGGTTTCATTTATTCACATCAGCGTTAAGGGGTTCATTTAGGTTACTTTCTTTCATTTTAATTGGAATAATGTGAGCAGTGCCTCCCCATATATTTTATAGCTGAAGAGTTCACCGTAAACAAAAGAATGTAACCCTGCCAAGGCAGTCACTAGGGAAACTGTTTTTCTATACATTGGCCCTATTCACTTGTTCCCCAAGCATCTTCAAGAACACCAGCTTTGCTGGGGGGAAGGGTTGAGGAGGTGTTGGTGAAGAGCCTCCTCACGCTCAAGAGTGTTGCTTAGATGGGAAATACCACTTTGCTCCAAGTTTGAAGCCAGACAGGCAGCAGTGCTAACGTTATGTGATTTTCCTACCCATCAGAGAAAATCAAATGAAATAATTCATAGCATTTTGTAGCAATCGGATCATTCTGATGCACATAATAGCGTAAAAAGCTCTGTATACTGATACCACAAGAGAGAAAGTAGTTAGCTGACTGACTAAATTTATAATCAATTGCTACAGGAGAGAAGAAGGAAAAAAAGGTTTCTCTGCATACCTGCGTATGTGTCTCTAGTTTGCATCACAATGTGTAGAAAGCTTTTTTTATACTAGGAAAGGTTCTCAGAAACACCGGTTTAAATCAATTCTAGTAAAATATTCAGCTGGAATATAAAGCAAGAAATTCTTATTGCTGTGTCTGTACAACATAAATATAATGCATCTCAGATGGGCATTCTCCTGTATATGATCACTTTGTTTTCCTTCTGATTTGTGTGGAAGCAGTACATTCACTTTTCACTCAACTCAGTAGCCTTAGCTATTTATTCTGTTTTATCTGCCTGCTGATGACCTGATCCAAGACTCCCACAGTCTTCGGTGGGCTTTGAATGAAGCTTTTGGCTGGGGAAGCAAAAGCACTGATACGCACCATGCTTTTTGAAAGCACGGAATGGATTCTGCTACCAGGGCAATTCCTCTGCTGAGCTCTCGCAGACACGCGCGGTCCGTCTGTCTGTGCTGCAGCAGACGGCGGAGGTGTGAGCCTGTGGTGGGTACAGGAAAATCGTGAACACTTGTTGTGCGTTCCTTATGTTTAAGACTTTGTCATATCATTCGCTCTCAGACTACCTTTATTTTTTGCTTTTATTGTAATTTCAGATTTTGTGTTGGAGACAAATTTTTCCTGAAGAACAACATGATTCTGTGCCAGACAGACTATGAGGAGGGTTTGATGAAAGAAGGTTATGCACCCCAGGTTCGCTGATCTGATGCCGCACCGTTAAGAATACAAAGCACTATGTTCTTTTATCTTTTTTGCTCAACATGTATATAAGAAATGACACAGGAACCTACTGAATAGCGTAGATATAGGGAGACAGAATGGTTGCGTGAAATAAAAGGCGGACTGCATCTGTATGTAGTGAAAATTGCTCCAGTTCAGAGTTGAATGTTAATTAAAAAGGTACTGTACATACAGCTGGATTCTTTTGCTTGCTATTGGGGTTTTTGGTTTATTTGTTCGGGTTTTTTTTTGTTTGTTTCTTTTTGTGTCACTTGGCATGAGATGTTTATTTTGGACTATTGTATATAATGTATTGTAATATTTGAAGCACAAATGTAATACAGTTTTATTGTGTTACCATTTGTGTTCCTGTTTGCTTCTTTGTATTGTTGCATTTAGTACAATCAGTGTCTAAACTTACTGTATATTTATGCTTTCTGTATCTATCAGCTATTTTAAATGAGCTGTATCTTTCTAGTAAAAGGAATTAAAGAGCAAATCCCAACCATTATGCTACACGTAGAGCTTAAGAATACTGTTTACATTAAAACTATTTAGAAAGCTAATAACTCTAGCAGCACCTGCTGCTATTGATGCTATGGTTAAGGGTCTATCAGCACTTCTGTTATAAGCCTCTATTTTTCAGGGGTTAAGCATCTGCTGTTTAATTGCAAAGATTTTCCTCAAAGAGCACTTTTATTTTACTACAAAATTTTGAAAAGGAAATCTGACTGTTTTGGGATATATTATAAAAGGTACAAAAGTTAATGATCTTGGGTGCTGCTTTTGTGCCCCTCAGGCATTCAGAATGCCTGGATTTGGTTTTTAATTTTGCTGTAAATTAAGTCCTAATGCAAGCCAGTGCCTCTGGGTATCTTATTTTATATATATATATATATATAAATATATATATATGTTATTTTTCTGAGCACATTTAATTTGAAGGCAGGGAGAAAAGGGAGAATACTTTGTTTATGTGCATTTCAATTTTTTTTTTTTTTTTTTTTTTTTTAATTCAATAGGGTTACACTTTCTTTCCTCTCTCTTTTTTTATTTTATTTTATTTCTTTTTTAAAATTGGGGTTTAACCCTGAAGTTTTCAAGGTCTGTGTCCTCAGCAGACCCTGGAAAATACTTAAACTAGAAGGCACTGTAAGCAGCCCCCTCTAAGGGTCTATCTGCATCAAGGAAGGGACCCTGAGCTGGCACTAGAAGAGTGGCTGCTCTCTGGGACCTGCCTCAGTGCATGCTGAAGGTAATTTAAATGCTGATATAGATGGGACAAAACTTTGAAGTACCAGTACAGAAAGTGAGGGCTACCACAGTCAGTCCCACAAGTACTTAGTTCCTGAGAGCATCCCACAGCTTTGTCCCATCAATATTGGAGATTAAAATCTTTCTGACCAAGGTAGAGTTATTGTTGACACCTACTGTCGCCAGTCAGCTCATTTTCTAGGAGAGGTGGACCAGTGTTTTTAAAGCCATGAAGCTATTGGATCAGCAGGATGTCCTTAAGTGCTCATACCCCTGACAGAGCTTACAGGTGTTTGCATTGGAAAGCAAGATGAATGTTTAAAAAGCTGTTACACGCCTATTTAATTCCTTTCTCTTTGCCACTGTCATCTAGCTCACCAGGAAACAGCCTGCATTTGAAAAAAACAACACACACACACACAAAAAAAAGAAACATCCAATATCCTATGTTGCTATGAAGCTGAGCTCTTGTTTTTGTTTAGCCTGAGAACCTTCAACTCTGCTGAAGTTCACTGCTGTCCTTCCTAGCTCCCCTTGTCCTGTTGTTGCAACGTATTTTTGCTAGGGATGGGGAAAGAAACACTGTAATGCAGTGGGGTAACTCCTTTAGTGTGTGGTTTTGAGTACACTGCTCGGTGGATTGAGTTAGAAATGGATATTTAGTTCTAATGACTATTGTTACTGTGTGGTTTTGTTTCTGGCTGTGAACCCTTTTAAAAATAAGCATGACTCTCATAACTTGGCTTTACCCATACAGGACCAGCAAGAAATGAAAAGACTCATCAGGCTGTTCTTGCTAATTGGAAGAAATAGTTTCAGACAGCTTTTTAAATGAAATTTAGCCCTACTTTGAGAACTCTCTTCCTCCCCACCACAAGTCTCTCTTCCACTCCCTTCCAGTCTCTTAATGTCTTTAAGGCACCAATGCAGCAGAGGTACTATTGGGCTCTTCCAGGTAATCTTCAAGTGCAATAAACATCTTGTCCTCTCCGTGAAGGTAAGGATGTCCAAAAGGGAAAAAGTATTATTTTTATTCCAATTTCAATTTTCTCTTCTGGCCACTGTTGTTTATTCCAGTTAGAAGCCAGAAAGAGTTCATTTGAGCTTTCCTCTGGTAGATTACAGACTAGATAGAAGTCCCTGGTTCAGAAATAGGTCTGGGGAATAGGAAGTAAAGGACCTTGGTTCTATCTTCGACTTGCTATAAGCTTGGGCAAGTCACTCAACTTCTCTGTGCCTCAGTTGCCCCCATCTGCCAAGTGGGGCTAAATACATACACTGCTTTTGTAAAGCAGTTCAGCTCTACAGAAAATCAAGAGCTATGCACGTAAATGTTACTAGCAGCATTAGGACATTCTGGGAAATTCAGAGCATTCATATGTGCAGTAAGTAACCATGGATCTGAGGTAGGAGAGTACCAAAATCATCTGATCTGCAAGAGATTTGTTGGGGATGAAGGTAAATACATACTAGCAGAGCTGTAAATGCTGTAGCACTTGACCACAAAGTGCAACTGCTCGGCTCTGCATGAGGTAAATGAAGAGAGTGAAATGGGAAAATAGCAGCTCATTGCTACTTGCAGTGTTACTCATATGTACACGTGTGCATTTTGTGATATGTTGCTCGATATGGAGAAGAGAATGGTGGTCCTGCTACAGAGGGAAGAAAAATTAGTCTCAGAGTTCTATCAGTCCTAGCTGATTTGCGGATCAAAAACCATTGATATGCATGTTTGAAGTGCTGCAATGTGATCATATGGCATTGCTCTGAGCACTCTGATCATCTGTATCTTAATCACTTACATATCTAGACTTAGTATCCAGAGATATAATATAAATGTAGATTTGAGGTAGGTCAAAGATTGATTACACTTTTTCCTGTATTTCAAACTTACATCTTGCTTGGCTGTTAAAATAATAGCTGGGAGTTGATATATTTAATGGAAACATTTACAGCACCACAGTATAATATCATAAGACAATATTAAAAGAGACTATCTGCCAGACCGCCTTATTGATCTTTTTGATTGAAGCCCAGACCACTCCTTTGGGTTTTTTCTTAGCTTTTCTTCTCCATCACTGTCCGTGTCAACATGCTCCATTGGTATATAGTAAAACATTCTGCTACTGACCATTGTTCAGTGTATGCTTATTTTCCAGACAAAATTGCTTCCACTTGCATCTCCTGTCTTTAGGGTATTTTAACTCTATCTCTACAGATCTCTAAGTTTAGCCAGTCCAACAACAGTGACAACAACAAAAAACATAACACTATTATTCTTGAGCTGCTGTTTTTTAAGCCACGTGGAGAGTTATTATAACCTTGTTTTTCAACGGTAGAAAGCTCCTCTGCTGATCACAACATGCTGTGTCTTATTGTGCCACAACTAGCAATACATCAAGATGGCCTGGATTCTGCAGGAGCTGTGACCAGGGCTAAGAGTCGATCTGTTTCTTAACTGTATTTTTATCTTCCTTAACTTTTTTTTTTTTAATATAAGCATATCTTCATGCCTCTTCCTGCCACCCCCCTCTCTCCCCAAATGCTCAAATTTATGCTCATGTAATGTAAATAAAGAAAATTCATCCTCCACCCCCTCAAGTGTTCCTAATTGCCTACATGTAAAATGAGGAAAATCGATTGAAAAGTGGTCAGTGAGAAAAGAGAATGTGGGGAAAAGAAACAAACAAACAGGGACTATGGTAGGATTTAGCCTGTATAAAGTACTTTAAAGGCTTTTTTCTACATAATATACAGCAGCTTCTTATAATTTTCTCAGCAGTAGGTAGTTTACAGTCATCTGTACCTAGAACAAATCTTGTCAAAAATGAAGGTCTGTAGTGATTGCTGGGTATAATTTTATACATTTAGCTGATTCTTCTGAAAGCTTCCACTGTGCTGCTGTTGTCAGACTAAATTATCAATTTAGCCATTTGTTGTTTAATGAATAAAAAATTCCTATGGCATTGAAGATGTTGTGGTTTCAATAAAGCAAAAGCTTTAACAATTCAAGCTACAGAAAGCAAAGTGTGTACTGTATATAAGAACAGTGTTTTTATTCTTTTAAATACCACTTTAGATAAAAAAAGCCAATTACATATTCACTTAATACATTTCTCCTACTTCAGTCCAATGATGCAGACCAAACCTGTTTACTGTTCACTTCAGTACCTTGCAAAAGGAAACCAAAATACAGTATGTGCAACGTAATAGGCCATTAGCACAAACATGCTCCCAGTAAAAATCTTTTGTGTAGGCACCCTTTCTAGAAGCTGCCAATTGTGGGTGATAGAAGTATTATAAAGAAAGTGATTTTAATACTATTTAAGGCATTAAAAGCTTCAGAGTATCTGTTTAAAGCCTTAAAGTAATGGTTGCATGTATCTAATACCTTTTAAAATGCCCTTCTGCTGATTTATATTCATCCTCAACCTGCTAATAATGAGTATACATAAGCAAATACCATCTTCCACCTATTCAGCGTGTCATTGGTATGAAAGCCCCAGAAAATATCTCACGTAATCAGCGTGTTCAGAGAGTTATCTAGCACAAATTACTCATTAACTCAATAGCACATAATAAAAAAGAACATCAATTAATTAATGAGTCACCCTCAGATCACTTTGATTACAACACAGCTCTGTTGAAACAGCAGTTATAAATGGAGCTGCCTCTCTTTATTCATTGTTTGCAATTGGCCCATTATTTTGCGGAGACCAGTGTCATATTTAACACATGCCTGCAGGTAATTGTGTGATTAGTTTCATAAATGGAGATGCAGAGGGAGAACACGGAGCAGTCACTGCAGGCGAGTGGAAGGGGTGGGAATGGAGAGCGCTTCCTGGTAGTGGAAGCGGGCCAGCAGGCCTCCATGGCGCAGAGGAGGCCAACCTCCTGTCTGCATGCTGCTAGCCACAACTCAGCACTTAGAGCTGCTATGGCCAGCCCGTACTTTAACGTAAAGATCACAAAGCGCTGCGCTCACGCCTCTGACTTGGGCCTCCCAACACATCGTGACTTGGGTATTACCAGTGTTTCATGAATGAGAGCACAGAGGCATGGAGGTTCAGTGGGCTTCCCAACACCACACAGCCAGCCTGTGCTCCTCGAACCCCACCATTAGCAGGACTTGTAAGGTCTCTCACACCACTGCCTGAACGTGAGCCTTTCCAGTGCTATGCCTGGAACAACGCACACATACTCCTCCTTGATGCTCATGGATGGATCAAAGAGAGAGGAAAGACCGAAGCCCCAAAGTTTATTTCTTCAGATTAATTGCATTTGGTGAAAATGGGCTGGGGAGGAGACTCAGGAGAGATGACTTTTTTTGTTTTTCTTAATTAATTAAAAAAATAAAAGCTCATCACTTAAAGTTTTTTTATAGGAAAGATTAATAAAAGAACACAAAGTCACCACCTAAAGTTCCTAAACTATCTTGGTTAAATGCCATTTCAATAAGCTTATAGTGTAATTATAACAGTTCCCTTAGGTAAGTAAGAAACATCTGTTAGTAACACATAGCAGGTGTTAGCAATTACACATACTGATTTTTTTAAAGTGTTTTTAATTAAAAAGAATTCTGTTTTCTGAAAAGGAAAGCACAGTAAGTCCAAACAAGCTTTTGTTTGTGTGGCTCAAGATCATGTAATATGCAAAATGATAAAGGTAAAATCAACTTAAATTAGCAAAGATTTGCACATTTGACTCCAGATTATTGCAATCAAAATGAAGTTGGGATTCACCGCACTATTGTAAAGCACATAACATTAGTATTCTAAGCTGAGTCTCATCTAATGTATGAAATCCATACAGTTAATGTAATCACTGAACACATCTAAGTGGAGTGTTTGAAGCTAGTAAGATTGCTACTGTTGAGCAAAACATTATAGGTGTTGTAAGAAAGCAGCAAATTGCAAGGAATTCTACATAATAGTTTCTTCAGATTCCCTTTTGTCCCACTACTGGGAAACTGCTTCTAGATCATGTTAGAGCAAAATCAAACTATGTTGTCAAATTACTTTGAAAAACTAGCCAAGAGCAATTTACTCTTAACAATGTGCTATGCTCCCCTGTTGAGAAATAACTAGGAAGGGCCACTATGGAAGGCCAACTATTTGGAAGTGTTTCTAATACAAATTAAAAGATAATGAGATAACAAATTTGTGTCCCTGTCCTGCCACCATCTCTCCCCATAGATGCCAAGTTGATGATATCAGGCATGTCGGGATTTAAATCTCACCATAAGCATTCACTTTTCCTCTCGCATAAACCACCTAAGCAAACTAGTTGGCAACAAGAGTGGGAAGCACAAGCATTAGTATAAGATGAATCTGCCATTGTGACCAGCTGGGATCCAGGATGCATGTGTTTGTCATTTTACAAGTATTGTTTTTCTTGAAAGTGTCTCTACATTCCAATGCAGGAAAGTAGTCTTTCTACCAACAGTCTACAACACTGTATATGGCATTATTTTTCTTCATGTTTTTCACAGCACTTTGGTTTCTCTGAGGAAACGCATACATAAAATAACGGAAGAAAAAACCCTATCAGAAGATTTGTCAAAGAAAAAATGTGTATATATGTCTACTCACTCTTTTAAAGAAGAGAAGATCATATTTTTAACATTTTTCTGCTGTTGAGAAACTTTCTTTCTATCCTGTATTCCGTTGTTATTACTAAGCATCCTAGTCAGTTATTCAATATCTTTACCATTTATTTGAGCTCTTCTTGATATCAAGGTCATTAAACCTGCTGTCAGATGTATCCAACCAAGACACTGCTGGTATAGTAACAACTTTCTGGATGAACAGAACAAGAAAAGTATTATGGGCCTTTTAACTTTTACATTAGTAAGAACTTTAAGGTACTTAAAAATGCCTACTTCATAGCTTATTAGCCATGTATGATTGCAGTATAATATCCAGGTATCCAAAACAGATGTCTTACAGTTAGCCAAACATGAGATCTGAGAACAACAACAAGAATAATTTACCAAAGTATTTTTATGTTGAAGAAGAGCATTTTAGCATACATTGTACAGTAGCCTTGTGACAGTAAGTAGATATTCATTAAAAAGAAAAAAAAAAAAGAGAAGATAAAGCAAGGTGGGATGGTGTTAATAAATGCTGAACTAACAAATGTCTTTAATTTAGAATGACAACCTCACATTTGGTCCTACAGTCTCATAGTCATCATGTAAATGATAAAGTAGCATCAATATCACTCAGTCCAACTACTCACCAAGGGAGGCATATAATAGCAATGAAGCCAAGCACTTGACGATTAGACAATAAGGCAACAGCAGCACAAACCTGGGTCCCAGTGTGGATTTTGCTCTCTATATCTTTTACACCAAGGCAATGGAGTCCAAATGATAAAACAATCCTCCTTGTGTCCTGCCTACTGCCAGCTTAGACCTCCTGGTATACATCTTTTCATCTTACTGAACTCCTTTTAACATAGGAGTTATCTATTTTAGTACATGTTCTTATAGTATCAGGAACTATTGACATTTTCAACAAAATGAAAATCCCTTCAAGCAATCTGCACATTTGTGATGAACATCCCACATGTCCGTACCCCTCTCCTTCTTTAATTGAGGATACCTGCTCTTGGAGTCTGAAAGTCATCTTGAAGCAACTCTGCATAATTGAAGTCATACTATAGGATCATAGTGCTGGCATTTACTGGGATAGTGAAGCCACATGGAACTATCATAAAATTTCAGGGCTGCAGTCACCCTTGTCTCATTGTGTAGCATTGTAATAGGAAGTTTATAGAGAGGTTGGGTTTTTAAGGACAGGATGGGTATCAATTTGTTCCAAAGTTTTTATTGTGCTAATGAACTGTAACAGCTCTAATCTATTTTTAGATGGTGGCATTTCAAGTCTCTCTGCTCCTCGGTTCAAAATCCATAATGTGGAGATAATATACCACTTTTCTACCTCACGGGATCTGTGAGGGTAGTAACTGTGGGATTTTGCAACACAGCCAGCTAAGCATATAAAATACCTAAACAGGAGAACTGCAATATACATACAAATTCTGGTTTAGGAATTCTCCAAAACACTAATTGCTGGAGACTCAAGAAGTACTGGGAAAAGGATTTTTCCCTCTTTTCCTTAACAGAGTTCCAAACCACCTTTTAATAGTCCCTGTGAAAGACAGATGCTGGGTTAGATGAGAACTTTGGCCTGACCCAGAACGGCCATCTTACATTATATTCTTCCCCGAGGTGCTACAAGGACTAATGTGGTGCAAAAGAATGTGAGGCAAAGAAAACAATTACAATCCATACAATTTATTTTCACGTTCACGATTATTCTTTTACAAAGTGGATGCCAATTATCCCTGCCTGCTTCTCAAGCCATTATTAATTGGTTGATTACACAAAGCAGAGGCAGATGAGATGTGAACTGAAAGATCTGAAAGGGAGAGTGAATAATATCCTTAAGGCTAAACTCACAGAAGAAGAAAATGCTGCATCTGACGTATGAAGAGATGGTACCTTCAGACCTGCTATTGCAGTCTTTTCTTACCCTCCCAAGGCAAAGATAAAACCAAACAGATCTGCAAGTGTATGAGCCCGCGTGACATCCTTGGTGGGTTCTCTCTGCCCTACCTGCAATGCACAGAGAGCACTGGGAACAAGTGTATTTTGGCTCTTTTGGAGGACATAACAGCAGCCAGTAGAGTGAGTATTTCTACTTCAGCTGCTCTCTTGCCCAGCTGTGCCTTTCACAAGCAAATCATTCAGTTCCGTTAACACAGTACTGCCCAATGCATAGCAGAAGAGATTGCTTCTATAGGTGATGCTATCTCGCTGAAAACACAAAGGCCTGTGTAAAATCCACACCTTATCCACACCTCATTCTCTTTCCAGCTCCAAACTGATGTTCCGAAATTTGATGTTTGCTTCTTCTTTTGCTGTTGTTCACAATTAGTTAATTAATTCATTGGAAGATAGGAATAGACCAACAATCTATTACAGACTCTTGCTTTGGTCACACCACCGATCATACACAAGGCCCATATAAATCAGATTCATCTTCACTAAAATCAAAAGGAGTGCTGCTGCTGACAGCAGCAGAGATATGATTTTACCTCTGGGAAGAATAATGGATGGCAGAAGGCAGCCCTCTGTCCCGGCTCAGCTTTCTGGCTGGCCCAAGCACTCAGCATGCTGCAGAAGGGCTCAGAAAAACTCAACTGGAAGCTAGCTCAAGCGTCAGCAAACTGACTTCCCCTCAGCCAAAATTTGAATGTAGATTTTTGGAGCTGAAAACTTACTGTGATAAGTTATCGTGACCGCTTATCTCTGTTAAAGACATTGAAAAATAGTCTTCCTTGAGGCTTCTCTTCTCTACGCACATCTCTCTCCCTCCAATTAGACTTCAGTCCATTAGGTATTACTAATCCACACACATCTGTGAACTGCAACATGGTCTATTTCTACAAGCAGCAAAGCAGCCCAGCAAGAACTCACATACAAAGATTGAGCACAATCAGATAAAAATAGGAAATCTGACTTTTAGAAGTCTTAGAGCCTCTTGTGCTTTAAACAAGCAAGTCAGTGAAAATAAGCACTTTCAAAATGAAGCTGTCAGACTGTGCTGTAGCATTTCTAGATGTTTCTGTCCCTAGCAATCCCCCCTGCCTTTGTCTTGCAGTCCTCTACCCCCAGGACAACACAGACAGCCCATTAGTTTAAGACATCAGCAAAAGGATCTGTACAGTAAGGCACTGTATTCAGAATGGGGCTGCAGAGGGGTTGGCACCTTGTTCGCCCCACATGAGACCTCAGGAGCAGTTTTGGCTCCATCAGCCCACATAGGAACATTGGCACCAATGTGCATTGGGATTTGACTCCAAAGAATAAAAAATGCTGGGAAACAGAGGTTTGTTAATGGTGCACTCTGTGGCTTGTAATTGTTCTGTTTTTGACCTCTGGATATTCATTCAGACCTATTTTCTCAAAAATGGTGTTGTGCACCTCTGCGTCCTTCCACCCTTTATCACCCTTCCTGGTGCAGGATCCCAGCCAACCCACCAGCATGCAACTGAAATGCTTAGGCAATGCCTGCGGCTGTTTAGAATGCAAAGGCACAGAAATGATCAGCACTATCAAACTTTTTATTTTAATATAAGCTAGACAAGCCCCAGGCATATTTGCACCTGCAATTGCTTACCTTATCCATTGCTATGCCCCATAGATCTGCTTGTTTCAATTGACCCTCAGGCAGTAACCCTCCAAACATATCCAAATTGTTCTCTGCCTTGTGTTAACACATTCTCAAATGACAGATTTAAGGTCCTAATTTTCACATTTAAAAACTCAGACTGTGCAGTCCAGTCTTGTTTCCGGATGGAAAAATTGCAGTCTTGTGTTGTACAGACTACGTAAGCTAAATGAGGTTGGAATTTACATATGCAGAAGATCCATGCAAAACAAGGATTTCTTAGTATTACTTAGCCCCTAGGCAGAAAAGTTCAGATGCAGAGAGTTAGCAAAGCAAAGAGCAAGGAGGAAAGTTTAGGGAGGAATCACCATCTGACAGGTGAATGGGTTTTCCCAAAATCACATCAGTCAATATCCATGAAAAAACTCTTGAGAATCCTCTTTTGCAGAACAGTGTTTAGATTCCAGGGTTAGAATGTTCAGAATTGTCCTCAAGTATATGGGATTATCCCACAATTTCTTTATCATCTTCACCTTTAGCAAAATAACTTCTCCAAAAACAGCATAATGTACAAAAAAATATTTTTGAAGAAAATCATAAAATCCTTAGAGCTGAAATAGACCATTAAAGGCCATCTAGTCCAACTCCCCTGATGATGGAACAGGAACACTACAGCTACATCTGGTTGCCCAGGGCCTGATCCAGCCTCATCATGAAAGTCTCCAGGAATGGGGCATCAATCACATCTCTGGGCAAACAATTCCACTGCCTCACCACCCACACTGTAAAAGAATTTTTCCTTAAATCTAACCTAAATCTACCCTCTTTAAGATTGAAACCATTTCCCCTCGTTCTATCACCACAGACTCTGCTATGGAGCCTGTCCCCCTCTTTCCTGTAGCTACCCATTAGACACTGAAAGGCCGCTATCAGGTCACCTAGCAGCCTTCTCTTCTCCAGGCTGAACAGCCCCAGCTCTCTCAGTCTATCCTCATAGGAGAGGTGTTCCATCCCTGGGATCATAATGCATCCTCTGGACAGACTCCAACAGGTCCATGGCTCTCCTGCACATCTGCATGCAGACCTCCAAGCGAGGTCTCACCAGCACAGAGTAGAGGGACAGGATCACCTCCCTGATCTGCTGGCCACGCTTCTTTTGATGCAACCTGAGATATGGGCTGTGAGGGCACACTGCTGGCCCGTGCCCAGTTGGCCATACACCACTCTCCCAGGTCCTTTTCGGCAGTGCTGTGCTCAATCCTTTCATCCCTCAGCTTGAATTGGTAGCGGATGTTGCCTAGTATCGAAATTAGTTCTACTCTGTCAAAAATACAAGTTCCTGACTGATCACTTTATGCCTGACCCAAAGGAGTCTGTTGTATAGATGTTTCAACCTTGAAATCCCCTTTCCACTCCCTTTTTTCCAGCATTGCTTTACTACCATCTATGAGGCCTCACCTCCTGGTCAGAGCTGAAGCAGACAAGGGATGACTCTGCCCCTCTGGAGCCAGTTAAGAGATATTTTGACTGGAGCATCTTGTAGTATCTTTTTTTTCTTTTTCCTTTTTTCTTTTTTCTTTTTTTCTCCTTTTTTTAAGTAGCGGCTCTGCATTATTGACTTTTTCTTTTATGTTACAATATAGAAAGATATTTTTTAAATGCCAAAGAGATCATGTTTTTTAGTTTGTTTTTCCCTTTGCCAGAGGGACTAAGCGTACGTTCACTTCTTTGTTTCCTTGTGTTGCAATCTGTTATGTTGTTATTGAAGGCTCAGAAGAAGTTCCTGTTTGCATTTCCTTAATTGGGCTTTATGTTTTCATAAAGGCAGAGAGAAAAGATTTCAGTGAGTTTTTAAGACAGCAACCTCTGTAGCAAAAGTCACAAACAATGATAACATAGCGAGACCATCTGAATAGATGTGTCCTCTGGGAAAATAAATGATGGTTGTAGTACCAGAAACCAGTTCCTGCAGATCTGGGGACTGGGGTCTTTCCACTGCAGAATGAAAAATCCTCCTCCTGCAGCTACTCTGCCCTTTACACATACCTTCAAAGGGGATTATATTTTAATGCAATTGATTAATAGATAAGCATTTTATGGAACTGGCACATCTTGCTTTTTCAGAGCAGGCAGCCGCAGATTCTAACGATAGGAACATCCTAATTTGCTTCATAATCAAATAACCAGCTCTTATTGTGCATACCATGAATATGCTCATTTAGGCCATCAAGCAGCAGAGTATATAAGCTCGTAATTGACTTTAATATGTGAAGAGTAACATTAGCTGTAGCTTCACAGGTTTGATAACATCAAAGTAATGTACGAATTGATATGACTGGCACAAATTGGAATATGGAAAGTCACCATATTGGGTCAGACTTCATCATTACCCAGCATTCTGCCCTTTCTGGCTCCTATCAGATCTTTTACAGCCTTCTTTCTCATACCACAGGTCACAGTGAATCAAAGAAGGACAAGAAGGATTAGAAAAATCTTATTTTTTAAAAAAGTTTTAGGGATTTTTAAATAATTGTAAAACTGAATTCCAAAAAGCATAAAACTTTAGGAAAAAAAAATAAAAAAAAAAACACCACTAAGTTTATTGCTGGCAGTAGGTCAGTCCTCAGGGGTGGTGGAATGAAATGTGGTAGTAATTATCAGCACCGCATGTTTGTAGTCATTAGGGATAGCTAACTACCTTTAATCATGGCCAAGGTTCAGTTCCCCCAGGCCAAAGGAGCCAGCATTTACACCTGCAGCCAGTAATTACAGCTGCTTGCACTGCTGCAGCAAAGGGCTGAACTGCTGCTAGTAGGGCCTTCAAGCAGCAGCCTGGCCCAAAAGATGCCTGCTTTGCAAAACATCCAAGATGCAGTGCTCCAAAATATGGCAATGTTGCAAGCACCAGGAAGCGAGGTAACACATGCCTCACTGTACATCTTGTCTAGACCTCTAAAAGCTTAAGACTTGCTAAACCCGT
>NC_143436.1:56197500-56295000 GCF_987193195.1 Phasianus colchicus | reverse complement strand
TTTCTGTACAATAGCAAATATAACTATGTAATTCTCTACACTCAATTTGTAGCACTGAATAACAGCTCTGAATTAACCCTTGTGTGGCAAGCTTCATTAGCAAAGGCTCTAGAGATAATTTTAAAAAAGCTACCAAAATAAGTGATTTGCTTGCAGATCCATTAGCTTATTTGTTTACAATTTGTCTGAATACTTAGAAAAAAAATTTAATGCATTTTAAAATGAAATTAGCATCCATTTTTGAGAAAAGTAGTGGCTATCAAACATAATAATAAAAAATATACACAATTAGTTTGTTGCTCCTAATTAACACTGCTCCCAATTAGAATCAGTAGCAGTGAAATGAATTCATCTTCTCAAAGCTTTCTGATTTATTTCAATGCCTCTAAAAAAAAAAAAAAAACAAACAAACAAAAAAAAACATTGAGATTTCAAGGATTTTTATCTTTTTCAGATCCTCCCTTACACTTTTCCCTTTCCAAAAATGTCCCTACTTCTACACACAAATCAAAAAGCATGACTAGGATCTGAAGATGAAGCCAGAGCTGTCATCTCTTGCGGTAGGAACAGGAAACTCACTGTGTGCTGTCTGCAGGTCTGTGCACCTGCCAGGACACATTTTCCATCTCAGTGATGTTTGCATATGTAGGAGAGCCACGCTTGCAGCAGAGATTAGAGCCAGAAGACAAAGCCTCATTGTCTCAGTGTCCACAGTTGCTGAAAGAGTACAGCAGCCTCTGGATCTCTCCCAGGCCACCATATTGTGATCTCAAACCTTGCTGAACCTCTTTTAAGAACATGTATAGCCCAGCTACGCCCTTAAGCTCTCCACTGTAAGCTTTCACCAGAAGTCAACTCTAACTAAGGAATGCTTTACACATCCAAAAAGAAATATGACAGTACACCCTAGAAATGGAAGTTAACTATTTCTACACCGTGACAGTACAATCTTATAAAAACATTAATTAATTAGCACAAAGGCAGCATTTTAGTACAGACAAGAACAAACACACTTTCATTTCAACTCTGCAGAAAGATGTATACACAAAGCTAATGATCTGTATGAGCTGTATCACTCTCTCTTCATCTGCCTTTCTTTGGAAATTAGGAGAGAGAAGTCAGATGAGGTTATAGAAGTGAGTAGTATTCACAAATATAATGTAACACACATTTAAGGAATTATCCTGCACCTACTCACTCAAGCATGACAAACCGATCTGATCATTTCTGCTGTCCCATGATTCAACAAACCTTAATGCAGATTAAACATCTGCTTTCAGGGCTTTTTCCAGTCAAGTGCATCAGTGTTTCAAGATTCAGATGACAACTTGTTAGTAGCTTCTTCCACCTACCAATTCACAGTCCACTGACTTCCTGAGCAACAGATCCCACAACTACTCAGACACAAACTCAGAAACCACAAGAAGCTACTTAACAGTTAGCAAAACTGAAGCAAATGACCCATCTGACTTGGTTTCCAATCTGCTGTGGGTGACTTCAATGTGTTTAGCTTTAAAATGCTGCTTCTTGTTAGCTTTGTGACTTTTTTACTAAATAACATCTTTTTTGAGATGTCGTGGAAAACTCAAAATAAGTTCCTGTCTTAATATGGAAAATATATCATATTTCCCCTTCACTGTTAACATTGTTGTCATTTTGCTGTTTCCTTACAGACTGGATGAATTAAATGTACTTAAGATTTATATATCTATGATTAGAAATGCCAAATTCCAGACTTTCACAATGGGATATTAAGCACTAACTCACAATTTTGGAACCTCTACGTTAGTAATTCATTACTCATACAATTGCCCATACAAAAAAAGTCACACTCAACAATTACTTACTTTAACTAGAATAATTGATTTAAATATTTGAGAAATCATTCAACAGTAAAACATACAATATTCCAACTGCAAATAAAGCTCACCGATTCTGAAACGATTTGCCCGCAACGTTGTCTCTGTATGAATCAAACATAACATGATACTGATCTCTACTCCACTCCAACACAACCTGTAAAGAAAAAAAGATATAAACAACTATATATGTTACCAACTTCTAAAATTAGGCATTTATTTCTGAAATGATCAAGCATGACTAATTTCATTCAAGCTGATCTCTGTATTAATGCACATGTGACCAGAAATGAATCCAACCTAAGTTATTACACTGAGGTAGGAATCAGGTGCAGAACTTACAGCACACTTGATTTAAACAAGCTTAGTTTTTATTCCTGCAAGGAAGGGCTCCATGTTTTTTGGATGTAGTTTTTAAGTTACTATTTGTTTTGATCACCTCCCCCTTGCCTCTTACCATTTCAAAACACAGCAACTTCTCAAAACTGAGATCTTAAAGAAATATGATTGAAAGCAAGCAAGAGCCACCTCCTCACCTTGCACGAATTTCATGGTCTTCCTTTCTATTCTCACACCTCTGAAATCTGACCTTTGAAAACAAACAGTCAGGCCAGGACAAATCAAATTATGCAGATTAACCCAGGCACAAACAAAGTCAGTTGCTGTTTCCCAATGCAGGTGATGGCTTACACGGCAGCCCAGCTCATGCAGCAGCTCAGTGTTTCTGTGGGCTGCAAACTTCCCTCCCCCTGTGTTTCTGCCCCCCTTTAACTTGACACTGGATTTCACCCAGTCCTACAGTGAGCCAAGTCACAGAGATGGACCACTACTTTGAGATTAAAAAATAAATAAATTCAAAAAAAAAATAAAGATTTTACTCTGAAACAAACTTTCTATATCTTTTGCAGCAGAAGATTAACTTTAAAAACTACAGCATCATCTCACAATATTTACAAGAGATAAAAAGGTAGGGGTTTATTTTATCTGATAATGTACCTAAAGATATGCACTGAGAGGGGGGATGGGACACCACCAGATAATGATAGTATTACTTTTCACTACTAGCCTGGATTCAAGTAGCACTACTCCTTATTTCTTATGGCAACTATGAAACACACCGCTTCTCTAAAATAGCACTGAAGCCCATAATTTTTGAGGCTACATCCCTCCATTTTAAGAAGACGAGTCTCTATACCCTTACGCCTGCTGAGGTAAATTAAAGAGTTCTAAAACATATGCAGGACAGGGAAGCCTTATCACATGCCAGTGACAATCAAAATTATTTCCAATGCTGCACACAGTCTCACTGCAATCACAGTCACATCTGTACAATCTCGTTCCTCCTAGACAAAGGACAATGTGATTTGCAAGCTGAGCAAAAATACCTACTTCCTTAAATATGGAAAACATCATTACACTTCTTCACACTCGAGTCATTCTGTCCTTTTGCCAAATAATTACTTTAAAACCATACACACTGAAAGCTATCTAGACATAAACATTTGTAATTATGGTTAATTATGGATTGACGCACACTGACCTGCTCCTGGAAGAAGTACAGAAGTATTTGAGTAAAATAATGTTTTGTTGTACTGTTCTCCACTAGAGTGACAATTAACCATTCCAACATTTATTTTTCTCTATTTGTGCAACTATACTAAGAAAGAACCACAGCAGCTCTCTTTAGATAGACGTCTATTAGAAAATATGCAACATCTTATCTGATACATTCTTTTTCTCTACTCTTTGCTTTGCACTGTGTTAGCACCTGAAGGCCTCTTTGCTTCAACTTTACGTACAGATATATAAAGCCACTAAAGAATAACATCACAAAAAAAAAAAAAAGAAAAGAAAAATGAAGATAGCCCTAATTAGGAGATACTGTATCAGCTCTGTGATAACAATGGCTCCCTTGTTCCAACTGAAAAACATTTTACAAATGAGTGATCAATGGAAGGTCAGCTACAAGTTGTTTGTAGGCAAACTGTCGTGAAACACCAAAGTTTAACTTATGACCAGGCTACAGCATTGTCTGAGGCCTGGCTATCCTGTACATTGTAGCTCCCAAATCATGCTTAAATGCACTGTTATTTCCCTGGGCTAACCTTTTTCTTGAAATGATTTTCATCTTTGAGGCTTTGAGGCTGTTAGGATATTATTCCCAATCTCAGTGTTTTTTGCTGTCATCATTTACTTTTATGTCAGTACTCACACAAATATCAAAATGACACCAAACAAGCACATCTAGTTTTGCTCACTGGAACAAAAAAACTGATTCTGAGAGTGCAGCGGGAAAAAAAGGAACTGCATACTCTGGTCAGATAACGGAGTCTGAAACATATTACTGCATGCCCTTGAGAAGTCCCACAGAACATTTAAAAACAGTTCATCTGGTAATTACTAGAAAGATGTCTTGGTTTCATGCATAAAATTCTTACATATACTGAGGAAGCTACTGCCTAGCAGACCGTACTAAAGAACAGAAATGCTTTCTATTCTTAGTATAGTTACCAGAGGAGGTCTAATAGTGTTTTATTCTCAGCAGCTCAGTCTACCGAATCCTTTAACTACCACTATTTGCCAAAACAGGAACATTTTAAAACATAAATAGCAAAATGCATGCAAACATCTCTTACTGACTCTTTTATTAAAAATGACAACAAAGGAGATTGTGGGTTTTTTTTTTTTTTTTTTTTTTTCTATGCTGACATTTGGTTTGTTATTTTTGCGGGACAGGAGTAGGAGTGTATTTGCAGAGTCCCATTAGAAGAATTCTGGTCAGCTGGCTTTTTTTCTTAAGTTACAGTTTTGAAAATTTATGTACACATACATGTATTTGCCAGTGATTTGTTTGCTGCCTAAATAGTACCTAGGATTTCTGAATAGTTCTGATAGTAACACGGCTGGAAGTAGAAAGCTAAGATTTGGTAGGAAAACATCTAATTAGTGGGTTTGATACTCAGCAAAATCAGCCATAACTTGGACAAGGAACTGAAGTGGTTCTCAGAAACACTAGCTTGTCTGAAGTCCTCATTCTAAAGAAAATTAAAGGCTTATTCGAAGTTTAACAGCACCAAGAGATATACCTCAATCAGCTTCAAGACCAATTTGACAATTATAAACAAATGGATGGCTGAAAGTATCACATCATTAACTCACTCCTGGTTTCAAAGCGTTTCAGGAATTTCTGAAGGCTGCAAGACAGCAAACAGGGAGCACAGCCAGATAAAACTGCAAGTTCTGACTGAAACTGCACTTTTGACTGTGTGCCACTGCAGACTCTCAGATAACGCCATCCTCGGCTCTTCTCTTTCCTTAAGTGCGAAAGAGCGGATCAAAACGAAACGGGTGATAAAAAGGAGAACCCAACGAACACACAACAGTGAGAGAACGTGCCTTCAGAAATCTTGGAATCAGGAAATACCAGTCTGCTTGCATGTGACACTGACCAAGCAAGCCGCATCCCATCACTTACAAAATTGTACTGAATAGCAAGAGGTGTAACACAGCCCAGAGCAGGCTGTATTAAATTCCTTAATCTCTGGAAGGGAAAAAGACCCCGTTGCTCCTGGTCACCACGTGAAGGCTCTGGAAGAGTCCCATCAGCCCGTTCAGAACCAGAATAACAGTACTGACAAACCCCCCGAGGGCAGCGCAGACAGCGGCACGGGTCACAGCAGCACACACCTGGCGCGCACAGCCTGTTCCCAGCTCCTCTCTGCCGGGGCAAGCCGGGGCTGCTAGAAACAATCTAACAACCTCGTCCGGGTCATTCAAAACTCGTATCGCAGCTGGAAGCGGCGGGGAGCGGCACGACTCCGCGAGGGCGGATTTCGCAGCCAGCAGCTCCAACAAGTGCGAGCAGCTTAAACCGGGCAGGGGGACGGACAGCCCCCAGCAGCTGCAGCCGCTTTTCCCTTCCACCGCTGCCGCTCCAAACACCTTCTCAGCACCGTGCATAGCACGCTCCCGATGGAGCCCCCGCTCCCCTGGAGGCGGCGCCCAGCCCGAAGGAGCCGCAGCGCGCCGCCAGCCCAGCCGCACGGGGAAAGGAACGCGGGAAGGGGCTGCCACGCCGTACTGACCTCCCCGAACTGCAGGGCGGAGACGATCATGAGGACGAGGCCACCGAGGCAGAGGCAGGGCCCATAGCGGTGAGACAGGCAGGTGTAGGTCTGGCGCTGCAGGAGCTTTAGCAGCATGGCCCGCCGGCCGCCGCCGCAGCCACCCGGCCAGGCGCGGCCCTGCGCGGTGCGGCCCGGCGCGGCCCGCCTCAGCGCGCTGCCATGCGCCTGGCCGGGCGGGCGGGTCCCGCCGCCGCCGACGGTCCCGCACCGCTTCCGGCAGCGCTACGGCGCCACCTGGCGGCGGGATCGGGCGGGCGGAGCAGGGATCACCTCTGACAGACGTCTCGTCAGCACTTCTGGTCACCAGAGCCAAGGAAGGAGAAGCCATCGGCATTCACGAGACTCTTATTTTGCCCTGCCCGGAGTAACAGCGCCTGTCCGTTTCCAGAATTTTGTCCTCGTGTGTTTACGTGGCTGTGCTGTGGGAGGACTGCACGCAGCTATCATTCTTCAGGATGCTGTCACAGCGTCATAGAATCATTGAGGTTGGAAAAGACCACTAAGATCATCGATCCCAACCATTAACCTGTCAGCCCCATGCACACTGACCACATCCCTCAGTGCCACATCCACACGGTTCTGGAACACCTCAGGGATGGTGACTCCAACACCGCCCTAGGCAGACTGTGCCACTGCAGCACCGCTCTTTTTGAGAAGAAATGTTTCCTAATACCCAACCTGAACCTCTTCTGGCTCAACTTAATGTCATTAGCTCTGTCTTATCACTGTTACGTGGCAGAAGAGGCCAACCCCCACCTCACCACATCCTCCTTTCAGGTCACTGTAGAGAGCTATGAGGTCTCCCCTGAGCCTTCTCTTCTTCAGACTGAATAACCCCAGTTCCTTCAGCAGCTTCTCATAGGACTTGTGCTCTAGACCCCTCACAGTTCCATTGCCCTTCTCCAGACAGTCCAGAGCCTCAATGTTTTATTGGAAAGGTTGAGTAAGGAAAGGACAAGATAAGGATTAACTCTTGTTTAGGAATGTAGATAAGCAGGATGTGTGGTCAGATATGAAAAGGGCATCTGGAAACTCTGTTGACACAAGGAATGGGTCAGGATCGGATCACTTCTGTCAGAGACAATGGGTCTTCTCCCATGCAAAGGAGACCCCCCCCCCCCCCCCCCACTGCTCAAGGCTGGGACCATATGTTGATAAGTCAGGAATGTAATGAATATGCATGTGAATACCACTGATTGTGTATTCGTTCGGCCTATATCTGTACCAAGCTTCTTCCTTATGGTGTGCAAGTTTGGAGGAGCTATCCCCCTTGCACCCAGCTTGGTGCTAAATGCTGAATAAAACATACCTGCTCTATAACCTAACTCTGGGTTATAGAGTTTGATTCCGTGAGTCAAGGTAAAAAAAAAAAAAAATCTCATTTACATTCAGAGTTTCACAGGTCATCCCATAGTGCTGTGCATCACATCCTTACTGCATGTTATAAAGTTTATTAAATATATTGTGCCCGCCATGGTAACTCACTCTTTCAGTATCAGTATGAAGAAGCTTCCAATCAAGATTTCATCGCCATGTTGCACTGCCAATATTTTCTCCTTATAAGTGTGTTCTTTCCTCGGTGTGCTGAAGTACTGCCCTGGAGGAAAGTAATCTTTAGTAACTTGCTGGTACTTCCCTTGCCTCTACCACCAGTTCAAGCACAGGGCTATTATTACTGGTAGGGAACACCTCACTGACACTGACTGCAGCATCTGTTTCTGGGCAAGCAAACTGAGGTTTTCCTTGAGAATTCATCCATGCGTTCTGGTTATGAAAACAAAAACATTAATTCTGGTCGATAATAGGAACATAAATACAGAAATTGACTAAAATGTGCTTAAGACATCAAGCCAGGAGACAGAACGTCAAAGTCACGTAGAATATAATTGAACAAAAACTGGAGGACTTCAAGGTGCATGGGAAGTGCTGAATCACAGCCTGAACCTCTGATTGATCACCTGAGGCAAGCAATGAGTCAGCCCTGGGAGCACCGGTGAAGGCAATTCACCTGTGCTGCTGGAAGGGGTGGAGCCTGGCTCCACCTCTCCTAGACCCCATTTAAGAGTTGACTACAGGCAGACAAGGATCTTTTCTGGAGATTCCTTCTTCAGAGTTTTGTAATGAGCCTAGGATGTGAGCAAGCATTCTATCTATTCTCTTTTGTTTAATAATCTGCTTAGCCAAACTCACTGATATATTCTGTAATTATAACATCTGTACATTCATTGATTATACAAAGGCCTGAAATAATAACTAGTACAGAGTGAGTGATGGTGCATTTACACAGACTACTACGTATTTCCATATAATGCTATGATAAAACCTTTTAGAGTCAAGTAACCTTCATAGAAGTTTGTGAAGTATCAGCCAAGGTATTCTTGCAGATACATGAACATAAATTGTATGGGTCATATACAAATGATGACGGAATTATCTGTAAAGTACTCATGTTTGAGTAATATGTATCTAAATTGAAATAAATAAATAAATCAGATCCTGCCTTCTGATGAGAACTAAAAGGGTTCAGTATGTTCACATTATATTAATGAAGATCAGAATGTAACTTAAACTGAATTCAGTGACGTCTCCACATGAAATAGAAAGAAAAAGATAAAAAAAGGGGGGGGGGGAAGAAGAGAAAAATGAATAGTAATGATAAAAAGAAACTAGGAAATCCATCCACATCAAAAAATCAGGTCAGGGACCGTACAACACTTAGTCTGTCTTTATTAACACGTTTCTAAAGGGGAAGGGCTTGGGTCAATTTTTTTTCACATTTTATCTAACTTATTGCTTAGATAGCTGTTCAGGTGACTATCTTGTTATTTTTGTCCAAGGATGGGTTACACAACTTTCTTATTCTTCCCCAGTTGCTCTACCAGATTAACCTATATATTCTGCTTGGAGCAATAAATTCCACTAGGTGTCAGGATAACTGAAAATTACAGGCTGCAATTATATTAAGCATATACTTAAGGGCCTTGCCAAATCACTACCTATGTAAATCCATGGACTCTTACTGTAATCTAGATAACTGTACTTGTATTTGTACTAATTTTAAGGTGCAGGTAGCATCACTTTAAGCAAAGTCACACCTGTCACTGAATATGAACTAACCTAACTAAGTCAAATCATTATAAAACGTATTTCATCTTGCTTCTACTTCTCTGTAAGGGAGGTTGTGGAGTCTCCTTCTCTGGAGATATTCAAGACCCGCCTGGACGCCTACCTGTGTGACCTGGTGTAGGGATCCTGCTTTGGCAGGGGGGTTGGACTCGATGATCTCTGGAGGTCCCTTCCAACCCCTACGATTCTGTGATTCTGTAAGTTGCCTTCATTGTCTTCTACGTCTTAGACCTCAGCAAGCTCTCTGAATTCTGTAGTTAGGCCTTGTTTTCAAGAGAGGGGTAAAACCTATTTTCAAAAGGAAGTGCTTGTTCTTTTAAATGAGACTGGAGATCCTGTAAGCCTTGAGATGTTGCTGCTCTTCCTTATTTCTACCCTGGGAAATTGGCAATCTACTGCTCACCTTTTTGTTCTCTTAAAATAACTCCACAGTACTTTAGTTTTTCTTCCCCAAATCTTTACGGTTTCCTTTACTGGAAAGGGAAGAAGAGTAAGAGCTTAACATGTGAGGCAATAATGTAATTATCTGTTGTTGAGACAGAGGACCAAGAACAATCAACTTAAACTGTTAAGCATCTCTGTTAGCCAAGAATAATATTCACTGCACGCTGCTCAAATCTTGCTCTAAAGAGAAGAGAATTAACATCCTCAAAGACCTTCAGTGTTCATCAGTGTATGATCTGTTCCACAAGCATGAATATATCTTGTAGCATCTTTCTAAAGTAACTGTTATTAAGCACTAAGGCAGAGATTAAATTCTGCAAGCTTCATGCCTTCTACTTTAAGACTAATTTTTCACAGTGCAGGAGCTAAGCAGACTTAGCTCTTAGACACTTCATTTACATTTGTGAACGCTCAGAACTGAGTGGTGTGCCAAATCAGACAACAAAAAATAAAGTACAGAATGGTGATGACTTACCCATAGAAAGCTTGTGTAAAGTGATTTGGCCATCATCATGTAAGTTTTGCATGATAGGCTAATTTATATTTGCTTATTGTAATTAGGCACCCATCACTTCTATTCCTGCCCCACTCACAACAGGCCTCTTGTTTTTTTAAAAAAAAAAAAAAGTGTACAGTTGTGAACAGGTTCACCCAATGCAGCTGAAGGATGGAGGGGAGAAAAAGTGGCCAGATATTTCACCTTTAACTCTGTTGTAATGCATGTGCTCAGGAAGCATTTAACTTGAGTTTCTGCATTCTTAACAGTGTTTCAGTGTAAATACTTTGTACAAATATTTTATTTCCTATATAAAACTACACTGTTAGCATATAGAACAGCAGTTGACTACACTGAACAGATCACATTCCACCTGCAGCCCTCCTACCCATCTCCTCACCGAAGCATATCAAGGTTTCTCTGCAACAGTTGCATGTTCATTTACCATATTAACATACTTAAGGACCCGCTCCTCTAGGAAGTTGTGTCTTTTTCTATGTTTCTGGGAATCAACAGAGGATGCCCTAGAGGGGTAGGCCTTAACAGCAGTCAAATCATACTGCTGAATTTGTCATTATTTTGAAGAGCTGCATTATTACTTTTTCTGGAAAGGAAATGAGAGATAATAGTAGGGTGTTCTAGGAATTCTCTCTGTTCTTCCCCCAAAATACATGTTAATATACTAATATACTAAATTTAATCATTAATGCTTCTGAAGCCCTCTTTAAAGCAGGAACCTTAGGCATTCTGGGATAAGTAGTTCAGTACAGCACAGTGAATTTTTTAGTATTACTATCTATCAAATACAGTGATAAAATCAACATCAGTCATTCAGGACATTACAGAGTAGAGTAACAGACACTGGTCTGTATTCTTTCATTCAGCAGGATCCCATTTTGACTCACTGTTTACAGAGATCTTTGTCTTTGATAAGACTCATTCCCTCAGAGATCACCACCCAGAGGTCAGCATCAGTTTCTGGAAGATGACTTTCAACCTTGATGTTGTACCTTGTAGTGGATTATCTCTGAATTAGTCTGTAGCTCCATGAGTGTTTGGTTAACTGCACCTAGTGAGTTTTCACTCAATACTGAAAAAAAAAAAAAAAAAAAAAAAAAAGTTTAAATTTGAAAATCCTGCTGAGGAGAGGCTGCATTGCTCTCTAGAGCTACTTGAAAGGACACCGCAGTGAGGAGGGTGTTGATCTCTTTCCTCAGCTGACCAGTAATAGTGATGCTATTGCACTTTTACTGAACAGGAGCAATTCTCCTATTTTTTTTCATATTCTTTCTGATCTCATTAGAGTTGCTAGAAAAGATAAGAGTCTTGTTGTGCCAGAGAAGTTTTAGACTGCACATCAGGAAGAATTTACTCATGGAGAAGAGTGGTTAGATATTGGAGTAGGCTGAACTTGGAAAAAAAGAAATGGAGTTTTCATGCTTGGAGGTATTTAAGAAATGAGTACATATGGTACTGGGGGATGTGGTCTAGGGATGGGACTCAGAAGGTCAAGTTGATTATTGGAATTAATGATCTTTAAGGTCTTTTCCAACCTAGATAATTCTGAGATGCTACAATCTTTTCTTCATTTTCTCTAAGAATTGAATGACCTTTTCCTCAATCCACATTTTCTCACTCAAATAAGACAAAATGTTGCTCTGCTCCTTGAAGTTACTGCAGTGTCCATGCCCTAGGTACAAAGCTGAGCATTCACTGATGTCTCGTTACATAGATACCATTGTACTTTTACTGAAAAGGAACAATCCTCCTATCTTTATTTCATATTCTTTCTAGTCTCATCAGAGTTGCTATGGGGCACAAATCTTTGTTACTGAAGAGCCATGGAGGACATTGGCAGAGGCCAAATAAAGGTGAAGAATACAGTTTGTTACAACTGGAAAAAAAAAAAAAAAAAACCTTCTCAAAAGGGATCAGACAAAATATTTAGGTTTTGTGAAATTACGTTTTGTTAGCTTTGTATCAACTTGAAACAAACAGTTCAGTCATAAGGAGGTTTCATAATGTTACCCTGTATCTGATCTCTGTGGCTATTCTAGGCGTTCGTGTCAACAGACTCGAAAGAAGCTTATGAAAGGAGCAAACACTAAGGCCAACAATGTGCTGAGGAAGCTTGGTATAAACAGGAAGAAATAGCTGAAAATTCCAGATTTAGCAATATGCTGTGGTAGAGAAAGACCAATCAACATCCTGAAACTGGACAGATTTCAGTTCTGTATGAAAATAAGATCTGATTTTTTTGAGGGAGAAATTTTTGATAGTGTTTCCAACACCAATCAAATTCACTCAGTTTAGAATCTATTTTCTTTCATTCCTTTGCATCCTGACTGAACTCGAGGTGATGAATTTCATGACTTCCCTTCCTCTTTAGCAAACAACTGTGTTCTAAGCCATAGTCAGTTACTGTGCTCTAGTAAGAAACCTTCAAAGGCACTTCTCTTAGATGGCAAAGCTGTATAAAAAGATACCATTTTATTTTGAATGTCTGCCTTTCTCCTGAAAACATGTTGTTCACTTTTCCCTAAAAAATGCAGTGTTAAATTAAAATGCTAGCTACAAATTCACACACTACCTGCTTCAGGATTTTGACTACTACATCAGAGCGCAAAGCCACTGCAGAATGACTCATCTGCAGCTGAATAATCTCTCTCTCTTGCCACTGGTAGCCCACAGCTGTCTGCAGCTTGTGCTTTCCAGAAGCCAAAATTTACCCCATTAATGCCATTGTTTTGAAAACTATCACTTCAAATCTATAGAGCAAAAATAGGGACTAAATGAATTAAAAACACACCTTTTGAGATTTAGTCCAGAATTTCTGGAGAAGACTAAAACTTACCCAGTCTCAGTATTGCTGGGAGATATCAGTCCTACTGATACCAGACTACTGTCAGATAGAAAACAATACAAATACAACTCAAGAGTTACCTCTCCTAGTTCTTAATGGCCTTTGCAATAGTTTTGATGTCTGCTCTTCTTTGAGAGTGGAGAAGACTTCATCTGTTTTGTGGTTAGACGTCTGGTTAGATATAGAAGGCTAGCTAACCGTATAGGAAACCAAAACAAACTGAGCAATATAAAGTATATTTTCTCATCTTCAGTAGTACCTGACAACTATTTTAAAACTTACTGCTTGTCTGAAGTATTAATACAATATCATAAATGCCTCACAGCAGTGATTGCAGATATGCTTTAATTACTAAGAAGGTTGCAGAACTTTGACATGTGACTGAGAATGAAGGCTCGTGGTACCTCTTCCCAGCCTGAACTCTTCATAAAGCCTTCTGCAGAAGTCACAGGTAGTATCTCTGATTCATCCTGTAAATGTGCAATTCTGGCACAACCTGTGTCTGGTAACTTTTTTGCTTTTTCCAGCCATTAAAATTTTTACCATAGTGGTGCCCAGCTGCTGCACAACTCTTGCATCCTCCTTATCCTATTTAACCATCCATCGCTTTCCTTTAGAAAAGCAACAAACTTCCTTTTCTCCCTCTGTTCCCTGGAAAGATGTAGTTCTGCTTATGAGCAGCCATAAGTCTGTGAATCCCAAAGGATATGTTGTTGCAGAGGATCTCTCTAGATATCTGGACCTAGTTTCTTATACATGAGCCCCAGAAATAATCTCTAAGTTCAAAATGTGCAGACCTTGTTTTTGTATTCAAAATGTTTTAGAGCCTTTTGTTTCTCTTTTACTCTGGAAACACTCTCAAGTTTAAGGAAAAGGTGAAACCACAGGGAGATATATAGTGTTTCCAAATTTATTTGGGGTTTTTGAATGTCTGTGCATTACAGCCAGAGAATGCCTAGGACAGAACTTTAACTTACGTTTGAAAAGTACAGATGATGTCAGAAAAAAATCTCTTGGTTTTGCTGTAGTGTTTGCTAAAGGATTGTCAGGCATTGGTGGTAATTTTTAAGCATTCAGTGGTCAAGGCTGCTGAGATGCTAACAAACAGTTTTATTCCTTGTGCTTCTGCATGGGAAAAAAAAAACAAGATTTTGTAAATTAACCAAAGTACTTAGCTTCTCCTTTGTTCAAGCTGCAGACTTCCATTGCTGTCATGTTCTCATTTCACTTGCTCTTCCCTCTTCCAGCAACTTCTTTACCAAATTAGGGAAGAAGCTATTGTAACAATTTTCCACGGAATTTGTCTGAAAACTAACCAAAGTAATGGAGACCAACTTATCCAGGAAGGGAGTGACTTCTAAGAAAGTCTTGTGTTCCACATCACTTTACAACAAATGATCTTGAAATTAAAAACCGTAGACAGTATTTTCTCATTTTTATTTAGATCTCCTTCAAAATCTAAGTTAAGCTATGCTTCTCCGACACCTTTTTTTTTAATAACTCTCTTGTCTATGCAACTGACACAATTTAAGTTGCTGTTTATGAGCTATGTAAAAACAGATGAATGGGATGTATTCAGAACTTCTATCTTCCTTCTTTGACTCATTTAACTACAACAACCTGAATCTTTTGAGCTAGAGATCACTCTGATATCTACTACTTGCCCAAACACACTAATTTCCCAAGAACTGCCCTTAAGAGCGCAGCAGCTGTGCATGTGGACTTGTCAGGCAGCATGGAGTTTTAGATCACAAAGTGGAAGGACTGAAAGAAATTGGTATCAAGGCCATATAGATGGAACAAAGACCTCAGCAATGTCTATTTCAGCTCTCTCAGAGAAAATGAGGGCTATTTACAAGCCAGTCCAAATCCCTCTCAGTCCCTTTGTTTAAATACTAGAATGGATTCACAAGACAAGAATGGTCTGCATTTTACAGACAAATACCAGAGAAGTGAAGTATGCAAGTATTCAGTACTCTTTTTTTATTCTTTTTTTATCAATGTCTGAGTGAGATGCTTATATAGGTAGAAAATGTGACTGCCCAGCTGTTGCTTCAGTACCTGCCCCTTCAAGCCAGCCCTTCCATACAAGTTAGTTTTAGCTATGCAAGTTTCTGTCAGAAAGGGATTGCCTGCCAGTGACAAATAAATAGTTTACACACTTACCCACAAGGCAGTAAGTGTGCATTCAAGTAACAAGTACATTTTTGGGGGTCAAAATACAGTTATGGACTTTAAAAGTAGCAGAATAAGATGTTTAAAAATCATCATACAAAAAGGCCTCAAATTGGAGATGCTGAGGTAAAATTTATTCTAGGACAAAATATTTCAAAAAGCAAAGAGTGCTACTTAGGTGATAGAACAAAGACATGAACTTCTTACACTTTGCACTGAATATCCCTTATCTAACTTAGCTATTAGAAATTACTTGACTTTACTCAGAAGGTAATGTGATAAAGAAAATATTCTTCTATTTTTATCAATACTCATTATAGATGTAAATATTCAATGAATATAAAACCAATGGAAAAAAGACTGCAAATGAAATAGAAGTGGGTATGCTACTACCAGTAGTGTGGTCTATTTTAGATCTCTTACATGCTTTCAGCTCAAATGTTATTTGCACATCCTGTCTTTATTTTTCTAATAACTCTAATACAGTATTACTCTGACAAATGAAAATTTATGCCAATGTTTTACATATATTTAGGAAGTAATTCAATCATTTTGTTAAATCCAGAGCAGTAACATTAAAGACCATGTTTTCATGCTGGTGATGCTTTAACAAAATTTGTCCCAAGCACAATAAATTAAAATATATTCTCTGAAATACCATACTAATGTTCTCAAACACAGTAAATGTCTCCTCCTCAACTTTGTAAGTAACCTGTTTTTATTACTCCTTGCAACTGCTAATATCTTGTAAAGAACAATGTAAAAATGCCACTGACAAAAGCAATTCAAAGATCATCACTTACAAATTGTGCTCTTACTACTTCCTGCAATAAATGTATCACATGAGCAATAATAAATGTTTACATAGCAAAGTGCCTTTGCTAGTGATCATCAAATAGCAAGCTGCCACCTGCTTTCAGACCAAACAACGCCCGAGCACTGCAAGAAGTCATGTGAAGAATTTAAGTACTCAACTCTCACTTGAGAGTGAGTTATTTGCTACTTGCAGAAATGCAGCCAGTATAGTTTTGCAGAACAGGGGATGAAATGTTTGACATTTTTCCAATAGTGTCCGCTACAGTATTCACTGACATTTATGTGACTATGGATCTATAAAGAACCAAAATGATATACAGTTATTGATGAAAAAAAGATCTTGTTTCTTTTCCGTAACTAAAGAAAACCTCAATACATTTCTGCTGTCTAATACATGGACAATGCATTTCTGTTGTCTGACACACACTCACTGTACCAGAGTCTGGATATAGTGCCTGAATAGTATTCTTTTGTTTCAAGGGACAAAACAAAGTTACCTGTCATAGAGGGTAACACAAAGCTTAATAGCAATGCATGTTAAGGCAGCTCAAATATTAGTTTCAGCCCATTATTATTATTATTATTATTATTATTATTTGCATTTGTAACTTAAAAGGAAACAAACACATCATAAGACAGTTTCTGCTACTTGCAATTACTGAGATAGATGAGCTATGGAAAGATTAATTTTTTTTTTACCTTATTTTCTTAAGCCCTTGTTTTTCCTACATCTAAAACACCTCCTGCAGAGCAGTATGGAACTAGCCACCATGAAAATGGATGAGCTTTATTTTGTGTGTGTGAAAGTGCTCCAGCATAATCATGGAGTATGAATGAATTATTAGACTCAAGTTACACCTTTAAGAATATGAGTAGAATGCTATTCCAAAAGGCACTCGACACGCCTTCAACACATCCACAGTCTTAACTGTAAAGCAGTTTGTGCCATTACTTCTTTGTACTTACATCCAGATATGCTGTCCTAAGCATCTTGGTTCCTTGTGTCTCTGAAGGTTGGGGGAGTACTGAGCTTCTGCGTTACGATGCTTTCAGTATAGGGAACTTCAGAGAATCACAGAGTGGCCCGGGTTGGAAGGGTCCTCAAGGATCATGAATCTCCAACCCTCCTGCCACAGGCAGTGCCACCAACCTCTCCATTTAATACTCAGCAGGCTGGCCAGGGCCCCACCCAACCTGGCCTTGAACACCTCCAGGGATGGGGCATCTACAGCCTCTCTGGGCAACTTCTGCTGAAAGTGGAATTCAGATGAGATTTTAAAGGAGATGGAAGAGATGGGTTATAAAGCTACAGAACCACAGCGTGCACTGAGGTGGAAGGGACCCGCAGGGACCACTGAGTCCAGCTGCTGGCTCCACACAGCACCACCCACACTCACCTTTGGGAACAGTGACCGTGCGTACGGGTGTTAGTCCTGAATGCAGAAAAAGGGAAAAATTAAAGCAAACAGAAATAAACTTGAATAGTTGTTCACAGCTTTGGCTTCAACCAAAGCGAGCACATGGAACAGCGTGAGCTGGGATTAAACTCCACTCCCCTCTCAGCGTGTGAAAAAGTGAAACCCCAGACGTGTGCAAACGGAGTTTTGAACGTGTGGGAGTGGGAGGGAGGGGGAGAGGAGCGCTCCAAACCCACACCTCAAAACCCACGGCCTCCTGCCACCCGTTGGCCGCTGTCGGCCGTTAGCCGGGCGGGGCGGCACCGTCGGCGTGGAGCGCTGAGGAAAACGAAAGCGATAAGGGCAGGCTGCGAGCGGCGGGGAGGGGATCCCCCGAGCGAACTGGAGGCGGAAAACACGCTTGAGACGGGAGGGTGGGGCCGGCCCGAGGTGGCCTCGGTGACTCCCCGCGGCTGTGGGCTCCGATGCCCGGGGCCGGGCGGCAGCGGGAGATGCTGTGCTTTATGCCCGGGGTGGCTGTCGTGCCCGCGCTGCTCGTCGGTTGGTCCTCGGCCGCCTTCATTATCTCCTACGTGATCGCCGTGCTGGCTGGTCACGTCGAGCCGCTCGTCCCCTACATCAGGTGAGGAAGGTCGGGGTTGCTGGGGCGCTGGGCTCAGCGGGCAGAACAGTGCTTCACATGCGCTGCCCCCTCACATCCTGACCACTCGGAGCCACGGGATCTACATGCTGGCAGATGTGCAAAAAAGGGTCTGGAAGAGGTTCTGGCTTGAGCCGAGGTGTGGTGCTGGCCTGATCCTGGGGAAACTGATGCTGAATGCTCTGTACTAAGTTGTGTAAATGCAGCATTTTGTTTTGTTTTGTTTTGCTTGGTTTTTCGTTTGAAAAACTCCAGAACTGGTCCAAAGTGCAACAGATGATGATGTGACTTGTAGAGACACAAGTGGCTTGTTTAGGAAACAAAAGTAGGCATTTTAAAAATAGCACCATAGGAGCAATGTATGTAGAAGACTAACCAGGAAATGAGTGGTTGTCCAGAGAAGGGCAATGGAGCTGTGCGGGGTCTGGAGCACAAGTCTGATGGGGAGTGGCTGAGGGAACTGGGGTTGTTTTGTCTGGAGAAGAGCAGCTCAGGGCAGACTATTCTACAACGACCTGAAAGTTTGTGGCGAGGTGGGAGTTGGCCTCGTCTCCAACATAACAGTGATAGGACAGAGGTAGTGGTCTTAAGTTGCACCAGAGGAGGTTCAGATTGGATATTAGGAAATATTTCTTCTCAGAAAGAGTGGTGCTGCAGTGGCACAGGCTGCCCAGGGAGGTGGTGGAGTCACCATCCCTGGAGGTGTTCCAGAACCGTGTGGATGTGGCACTGAGGGACGTGGGCAGTGGACACTGGGGAGGGAGGGGGGGGATGGGGATGGGCTGTTGGTTGGACTAGGTAATCTTAATGGTCTTTTCCAACCTTAGTTATTCTATGATTCTGTGGTTCTATTCTATGACCAGTATGTTCTTTCTAATATCTTGTCTCCTAGTCAGTCTAGATACTAAAAAAAATTCTTTACCATGAGGGTGATCAAACACTGAAACAGGCTTTGCAGCAAGGTGGTGGATGTCCCATGCCTGCCAATATTCAAGAGGTATTTGGATACTGCTAGCTTGGTTAGCCCTGAAGTGATCAGACTGTTGGACTCAATGATCGTTGTCAATCCCTTCAATTGCACTTTTCTGTTCTACTTCATTCCATTCAATTTCATTCTAGATTTAGAATAGATGTTAGGGTTATATTTTTCACTGACAGGGTGGTGAGGCACTGGCACAGGCTGCCCAGAGAAGTTGTGGATGCTCCATTCCTGTAGGCACCCAACACTGGGTTGGCTGGGGCATTGGGCAACCTGATTGAGAGGTTTGCAACCCTCTCCATGGAAGAGAGTTGGAACTAGATGATCATTGAGGTCCCTTCCAACTCAAGCCATTCTATTATTCTGATTCATTCAATTCCTTTCCATTCTATTCAGTTCCATTCCGTCTCATTGTCTTAGTCATTGAAGCACAGTTTCATATAAATCATTGCTTATATATAGTTAACACTTAAATTCAAATAGGGAAATTACTAGCATTTGTCTCTTAACAGAGTAATGGTGAGACAGAAATCTGAGAATGGTTTTTGATATCTAAAGAAGCTTTTCAATTTCATGTTTCAAAGTAAATCTATGCCGAATTCTTTGACAGAATCTATGAACACATGCAATTTTGTAAGACTCCTAACCTGAGTTGTACATACATTTAAATTTGCTTGAAAGTTAAGTCTGTGAACCTAAGCAAGTTAGATGGTGCAACACACTGCAACCCACAAGAAAGTCGAGCTTCATTCAAACTGAGGCAAAGAAAATTGAGCTTCATGCTTATGTCATCCTTCTTAGGATCATCTACTTAAATAAAGCTCTTAGAAAGCCTTGTTCCTGTACATGCAAATATCATCTATAGTCTCAACAATCATAGTCACAGTTCCACTCTCCTCTGATTATATACAGTTTTACTGGCACAAAAAATGCAATTTATCCTATGTTATCCAAGAAAAATAAACCATTTGGTGTAACTGTGTCTACACTCAGTACATGGTTTGTGCTTGGAAAGACTTTGAGGTTTTATAATAAGAAATTTGACAAATAGTGTTTCCTATTGTGGCAGAATATGCCAAGTCCTTGAGTAAAACATGAGTGAATAGGGCATATTTTATGTATAATTGTACATACAGTTAAGTTTTTGACAGCAAAGACATGTTGCTTGTGTGATTCTTTTTAAAGTTGCAGATCAAACCAAGAAGTCACAGATGTAAAACTGTGATGAAGGTATCACAACTAACTGCCATAGTTAATTAAAAAAAAAGCCATGTGCAGGTAATACCTAACTAAAGAAAAATGAAACAAAACAGTACAAAACAAACACCTTAAGACATTCTTATCCTTTAGGTAAGGAATAACAATAAATATCCATATACCTTTAAAAAAAAAAAGCAAACAAGACAGTTAAGGCATTTTCAGTAACAAACAAACAAACAAACAAAAAAATGCAATAGTTCAGGCCATCTGCATTATCTAGCAAAAAAGTCTTTTTTTGAGAGAGAGCTGTTTTTTTATTTTAATAGCTTTTAATACAACATTTTACTCAGGTTTTACATTGACTGTTGGTGAATTTTAAGTAGTTCTAAAAATGTATGGTCCAGGCGTAAAATCTTTGTAGAAGGTACACTTGGGAATACTATTATTCCTCCCATGTACTCAGGCCAATATTTATAGTTCATACACTTATTTTGCACATCATTGCTTTGGGCTGAAAATCTGAATCATGGGATTCAGTGGTTTAGTGAAACTTAGTGTGATAAAAAGAAAGAGGAAGAATGTTGCAAGATTTCAGTTGTGCAATATCTTAAATGAAATTGAATTTGCATGGGGAAATTCCTGTTGGACAAAGGAGACAAGTATTGACAATTTTCAGTTCAACATTTCTCAAATTCTTTAGATTCTTAAGTAACCTATGCATGCCTTCAGATAACTTGTTCACTGTATTTGTTAATCATGTGACAGCTGCCTCAATGAGAGGAAGACCACATTTACATTTGCCATTGAAACTGTGCCAGTGTCAGAATATAGTCTTTCTACCTTGAAATGTAAGTCTTCAGTTTGAAGTGAAATTGCTTATGATGTCTATACAGAGAATCTGATGATGATGATGAGTCTTTTGGCCCCAAAATATTTCTTCCCCATCTGCTCCATTTTCTCTTAAGTCTCTAGAAGACTGTTGGACTTGGAAGAATTTTGCTGCATGAGCTGGTGATTCAAATACTGTCATTTTCATACTACCTTTCTCATTTGTCCATGACTTGCTCACCTGTGCACAATTGCAAATAAATGAGCACAAGTTTTTGTTTCACGTGTGCCTTTTTCTTTCTTCCTTTTCTTTAAAAGACAGTTACTGTCACTGAATACTTCTACATTTTTTTCCAAAGTGACAGACCAGAAATAAAACAAAAATATATCTAAGTATTCATTTAGTTTTAGGGATACTTTTAGTTGAAAATAGGGCATTAGGAAGATTGTATATGTTCTAAATATATTGCAGATATGATATAATATTCTCAGTATGAAGTAGCTTGAAAGCATACTTCTAAAATCATTGAGTTTGAAAGTCTACAATAGCAAAATTCACCACCTATAAGGATTTTGCTTAAGAAAAGCTTTAATTAAAAAAATGACTGGAGATCTGTGCAGTTTCAGCTTATTTGGATTGCTCTTATGGTGAAGTGTTCCAAGAACTTCAAATGGCTGCTTTCTTTACATGTTCCAATTCCATTCTCTTCTCACCTACACCCTTCAAAGCTTTGAAGTGATCACAATCCCATACTTAGCATAGAGCAGCCTCTGATTTGCAAAAGTCCTTCAAAGTTGTCACAAGTGGCCCACTGTTTAAATGCAGTCCTCAGATGTATTTATGAAAACACTCCAGAACGATGAGGAAAAGATGTGAAGTTCAAGGTTAAAAAAACTGGCCAAACAAAGCAAGGATTACGATGGTTTTCAGAAGTGTCAAACAAAATAATAAGAATCACCGTATTGTTTTCACCAATTCTATATCTAAGAGAAACAACTCATACAGGATACAAGTTGCAACAAGTCTTCAGAAGGCGTTACACCAAGAAAATACGTATGAGTAAGGATTCTTAATGCTTGAGAAGTAATAGAAACTTGTCTAAAAGCTGGAGTGTCCCAGGTCTTTGTTGTCTGAACATTTGGAAGCTGTCACATCAAATGGAATTAAAAGATTATTCTGTTTTGCATCATCTTGTAATAGAAAAGGGTTCTCCCTGCATTCCAAGCTTCTTCCCATTCTTTATAAATCATATTAGCAGCTGATAACTCAGATGCTTCTGTAACATGCAATGAGATTATTATAATGTAGTTTCATAATACAAATAAATATTTTGGTGTGGCCATAATTTTCTGTCTTGAAGTTAACAAAATTGTCAACACCTTTATTTGAAAGTGTTTATGTATGCAGAGACAGCTTTCTCTTTTGGCTGCTAGAGAGCAGGCACTCATGATGAAGAGACCTGTCATTTTGCCTGCATTCAGCGGTAGGTTTTGATGTTCAGCATGAAAACTAATCCAGCCTCTCTGCTGGAATGAAGAGGATTTAACTTCGTGAAACATATTGAAAATCTCTAGCTAGTACCTGCTTGCCTCATCATATACCTGAGAGAAAGTTTCATTCTCAGAGCCTGTGTTCAGTTTCCACTGAACTTTGGCATTAGCTAAAATCTTCCCTGTGTTTATGTGAGTAGTGTTCCTTGGGTGCCTTTGTTTACAGTACACAACCATGTTAGTACTCATGAGTAAATTACACCACAGCCTCTCAGTAGTGGTAAGTGATTGAAAACTCAGTTCACACCCAAATTATGTAAGGGTTTATGAGCTACCTACTTACTATTGGCTTGACCAATAGTCTGATCTAATAGATATTTTCAGCTGGCTGTGTTTTAGACAAGTAAAAATAATGCAAAGAGGTGATGGCATTGCTGTATTCTTATTTACATAGAGCACTCACATAATCTCAAGAATCCTACTTGAGGGGACTTGAACCCTTATCCTCCCAGGAGTATGCCCGCCCTGTAAGGCAAAGGCATTCTCTGGTATGGGTGTTAACTCCTGTGTAGGGAAAAGAGGGAAAAAGATTCTGTGATGAGGTATTCCACTTTCTAGGCAATATATGTTTCTTAAAGATGACATTTTTCATATTCTCATATTTTCATATTTTTTGTATTTACATGGATATTCATGCTCCATTTCTCTGGCCCAGGGAACTTCTAATTATCCATTATAAGAACAATTTGCTTCAGCAAAAGAAACTTGCAACATCTTGGACTGAGAGTACTCTTAAGCTGTATCTACATTACAAAATTAAACAATGCCTAGCAACATTCCCAGGCATTGGAGCACAGCTACTCTTCTGGGGTATGGTCCTTTGAAACAAGTTAGGAAATTAAGCTCAATTCTCTAACATTTTAGGATACTGAATGCCATTAGATTAGTTTATCACAGTGTTAGTTCAGTGGATAAAATATCATTTATATAATAATTTATTTAATTTATGATTGAACTACTGCAATGTGACACATCTATGCATATTGCATAGAGAAGAGGAAGAAATACAGTTCAAACATTATGCTCAAAATATGTGATTTCTTTCTGAAAGCAAAGATTCAGTACTACAGATAGAGTTTAAGCATGCAGCAGGTGATATTACAGTTTTTATGTTCAAATGTGATACATACACAACAGCAGTTCACACAAGATACACCCCTCTTGGGGTTTCATTTGTGCATCTCATTTGCGTTTTAAAGATCTCAATTAAACAAATTTCTTCTCTCTCTTCTTGCTTTAGTGATACTGGAACTAAACCTCCTGAGAGTGGTATCTTTGGCTTTATGATTAATATTTCAGCACTTTTAGGTATGTATAAACTATCTGATCTGAACACAGTAAAGAAACGTAAACTTGCAAATGTTCTTTGCTTGTATTGGAGTCCATACAATGTTCAGCAGAAAAAATAATCTACAATTAAATAACCATTTAGTGGTATATCAGTGATAAGGAATTCCCATACAGAGGGCCAGGTGCTTGCCAGTTGTGTCACCATAGTGGCCCTTCTGTCTTTTAAAAGCATTTAATCGGTGCAAAGTAGTCGGTGTAACTGGAAAGAAGAAGTGGAGGAAAGATGGTGTTGAAAAATGGTGTAAAGGCAACACTTGGCTTCTGTGAAGATGCCTACTCCTCTACTGTATCTGCTTATTTTGAATGAGAAAGTTTGGCAATTCCTGTTTACTTCTAGGGGATGGGGGGTCAATAGCTATGTAACTGTGTGCATGGAGTCTGTGATGGATTTCATGCAGAGTAAAATCCCACATTTTACCTTTTCAAAGAGACTCATTCAATCTTACTGTCTAGTTGAATTTCATTAACATCTTAGTACATGAACAGCATTAGGTGCTTTAATTTTCTAGCTGTAGATAAAATGTTCTGCGTTATCAAACTGAAATACAGTATTGCTTTTTTTCATGGAATCCTGTCTATTACTTATTATATGCTAATGAACCATGATCTTCTAAATCAGCAGAGGTTTTTGTCAGGAGTGACCTGCAGATAGGGGTCATGTAGGCTGCAATAAAATCTGTGTGTAAAGGAGACCCTGTTGTATGAAAGATTAGCCAAAACTGCTTCAAAATTTTGTGAATATTTTCTGAATCAGAGCTAGTTACTTTTTTTTTTTTTTCCTGTTTACAGACTATGAAAATGTATTAATTCTTCAGCTTGTCCATTATTAAAAGATGTAGTTTTAGTGCAAAATTATATATCAAAGCAGAAAGAATTCTCCCACTTTCATGTTACGGATCTTCTCACTGTAAATAACAGCTATTCCAAATGTGGAAAGCCAGTGTTCTGGTATTTCGTATGGTATTCAAATTCATAATTTTCTTCAACCAATTTGCAGTTCTTTCTAGATGACACTGATACACAATGTTGAGTTTAAGATGTGTAAGAATAGTTGCAAAACTGAAGGCAGTATTATTTATCGCATAATGCTTATAATTTAATTCTGTATGCAAATTTGTTATAGGGCAAGAAATTGAAATATAAGAGATATATGAACATTAAAAAATGTTTTTTTTTTTTCAGGTGCAATTACGATGTATATCAGATATTTAATAATAGAGAAGCAAAATGAATCATTGCGCTTTGTTAGGTCTTCATGCAACATGTTTTCATTGTGTATTGGATTGATAGGTTGTACTGGAATGGGCATAGTTGCAACTTTTCAGGTATGATCATATTTTCATATTATAAATAAAATTAAAGTTTTTTTTAGCAGTTAAAAATGTAATTGATCTGAATGGTTAATGTTATCCCAATATGGATATTTGACAAGTGGACCAAGAATGTCTTTTTTGCTCCTGGCTTTTTAACAGCTTTAAAACTACAGATTTGGTTTAACCCTCTGAACTTACATATATATTACTAGATATATAGTAAATATACATATATATCTACACTAGCATGTTACATATAGTTTATATATATATATATACTTACTATATATATATATATATTTCTACATATACATTCTTCATCTCGGAGTCAAATCAAGTTTAATTGGCAGATAGCTTGAGATATTGCCTTTAAATCTTTGGGAACAGCTAAAATATTTCCTTCAAAGGATGGTCTACTTTTAGAAATGTTTTGGTAGAGACTGTTACACTCATATAATAACCTGACGAAGTACAGAGAAATGGAAAATAAAGATTGTGAGGGCATCAGCAGCCAATAAAATTTTTGAATGTAATTGACATGCTATTTTCAAACTGTAATCTCTCTGTCTTAGACTGCTATCTTGCTGCTTTTATTTTTACCCCCAAGCAGTGCATGTAGAAAGCAAACGTTCCAGACAATGCATATTATTCTATTTTTATTTATTCATAAGTGGCACAAAAAAGTCAGATGATAGGTAGCAGTGTTGCTGGTCTAAAATATAAAACAAACTCAGCTTTAGTAAAAAAAAAGCTATATAAGGCATACAAAGTAATTTGGAGAGTAAGGGAAGTAGAAATTTTGCTCTAAATGTTTCAAAAGGGGTCCATTGACAGTAATAACATTAGTTCTTATCTAACCTTTATTGGCTGTCCTTGCCTGTTCATATATTTCCTCCATACTCAAATTTTGTAGTAGAACTGATTGACATTTCTGAGCATCACTTCATTTTCACTCTTCCCTAAGCAAAATACCTGGTTTATTGAAAAGACTTCAGAAATACTGCTGGAAATATGTAAGATGTACACTTACACAAATCTAATGCTACTTATGATGAGTTTTAAGCAGTATAATTATCTGCAAGGAAAAATTTTCATGCCTTTGCTGCAAGATAAAGTATGCTAGATAGAATGGGATTTTAATGGTATTGCTCTCAGAACACTTAACAAAAACGAGAATAAGAGTGGTAGAAAACCCTAGCAATGAATTCTCTAAAAGCAAAAGACATTCTGGAAAAATAAGTTATGGTCATGAATAAAGCCTTTGTTCTCTATTTTAAATAATGAAATGCCTGACGTGGAAATGAAAGACAGTGAAGGGATAGCTTTAAGAATACAATTGGATATAGATGGAAAAGCCTTGTAGCTCTTAATGAATAAGGCAAAGCAGAAAGTCAGGTCTCAGTAGGTTTGTTTTTGCCTTTTGGACATTAAACACGATTAAAGAGACATCTCACTGTCTTGGACTAGAAGACTTAGGAGGCTTACCATACCAGATGTAGCAAGATCTCCTACAATTCTGTAGGAGTTACTTGTAATGTGTTTCTTAGGGAAGCTGTGCCAGTTTGAAAGGAGCAAGACTGAGAGCTGTACAAGAAAAGCTCTGCATATTGTATATAGGGCTGAATGTAAAAGCCCGCAGTTATGCTTTATGCTTTTTATACCAAATACTGTCATTTCTGCATGGAAGGTAAAAAGTGGGACAGAGGAGAAGAAAACCCAAGTATAGACGAGAGACCATTGCAATGCCTCTGTGAGAAACATGCTTTAAAATTTGTCAGAACTCAATACATCACAGGGAGATAGAAGGGAGATAAGGGGAAAAAAAGGCATAGAGAAAAAGATTCAAGCAGAACATTTGAACATAATCCCCCATTAAAAAAAAAAGAAAACAGTGGCCACCAGACAGAAAAGATATTAAAATATAAATTTCAAGCTAATTTCTCTGTCTGATGCTGGATTCCAGAGTAGCGTAATTTAGTATTCCTATTTTTTTTTTTTACCCTTTAGAATAGAACAATTTCTTTGGAATCTCAAACTGTTTCATTTTAAGATTTTTCACTTGTTTGTGTTTGAAATGAGAGAATATTCTATTTTAGATTTTTACAAAAATACAGGCCACATGTAGTGATATTTTCACTTGTGGAAAGTTAATAAAAGTTACTGTTGATGTGCTAAACAGTAAGAGTAAGAGGGCTGAATAATTCAAGAGATTGACAGTGGAAGATCTCTTTGTCTCAATAACTTATTTTAGGTAACACTGTTTTGTTGTTGTTGGTTTTTTTTTAATATATAACCAGTTTTCTGCTGATTCATTTCCCAAGATCTTGTGAGTGGGCACTGAAGCATAGGGGACAAAGCCGTAGCAGTCAGGGTTCATATCAGCTGCCATGAAACCTCACCGTTAGTATGGCCATAAAATTGCAGATTCAACTTTCAGCACTAAGAAAGAAAACCTTCAGCAAAGTAAAGGGGAAAAGGAGGTATAAGAATCTCTTAAGAAAAACACAAGCAAGTTCCTGCCTGTGAAAACAGTAATTGTCAATAATCAACTGCTGAATAGCACTTAAAATTATCTGTGCTTTTACTCTTTCTTCTTTTACTTTCATCTTCTCTATGCAGACTACTTGGAGAAGAGAGAGTTTCCTGCAGCTTCTACATGCTCAGCATAATGTAGCTATCATCTTCTCAAGGCTCACTGGCTCCTACCATGGTACAAATAAACAGCTAACCACTGTGTTGATTCTCTTTCCAGGAGTTGTCTGTTCCCAGCGTCCATGACATAGGAGCTTTGGTGGCATTTGGCTGTGGTGTTGTATACATAACACTTCAATCTATAATCTCTTACAAGTCCTGCCCACAATGGAACAGTTATTTTGTGTGTCACATAAGGATGCTCATATCTGTAATATCATGCATTTCTTTCGTTCCCAGTATCCTTTATAGTGTATCCCATTACTTTCCCTTTATGCCTTCATGATCTTTTTTTGAAGTTACACCATTGCTAATACAGGATGAAAATGAGGTTACAGTCTTTGCTTAGGACTCTCAAATATTTTTGCTATGATAACGCAGATAGCTCATCAGAACACTATTAATAGCTTAAAGTTTAGCTTCAGGGTCATTTAAAAAAAACGTACCAATGCCCTGATGCTTTTCATGGGATTACACAATAATTCAGATAGGAAGGAAGTCAGCTAGACCAGCTTTCCCACCTCCTTCATTTATAGAGGGTTGTAGAAGACCTGCAAAAGATAGGGCACCACTTATACAGAAAATCTAATTCAGACACTCTAAACACTGTTGGCATATGTAAGATTTCCTTCAAGCCTAAGCAGATGCTTTAGTTCATGTTTGCTGGCATTTGGCTTAACTATATGCCTCCTAAAGACACATTCAATGCACTTATTGGATTTAGCCACAGCTCGCTGAAATTAGAGTAATTTCATTGGTTTTATTAGATTTTAAGTGATCTTCCAGTGTTAAAACTGGTTGCAGCAGATTGTCATCCAGCTATAGTCTGCTTTTGTTTTCAGCAGCTGTGAAGTGTTTTTAAAGAGGGAGCCAATCCTGAGAGAAAATTATACAAATGTATCAAGGTTCTTATTGTGGACCTATGGAAAATGAGCTCATTTCCCTTCCAACATTGCCAGGCTCTGTTGCCATAGTCTTCAGTCATCAATTTGAGCTATGCTTTGGAATGTCTCCCCATACTCTCAGTACTTTGGAAGAACTCCACGAGACCTTCATTTATTTAGAAATATGTTGTGATTGCTAGCATTCGTTCCCTTTTAATAACACACTTTATTTACTGTCTTAAAATTTTGATGTGATATTCTGGTTGTTCAGGATCTCTTGCATTAGAGAACGGGGAAATAAAAGGGGGAAATGGAATCTATTTTTATAAGCAGACATTCTTGCTATCACTCATTAACTTTTATAGTTTCCTTTACGCTGTTTTTTCCCCAGTGATTGTGTTTGCTTCAAGAATTTCCATGACAAAAATTGATTGGACTCCAAGTGAAAAGGTAAAATTCCATTAGAAAGCCAACTTACTCAGTTTCATACTATTTGCAGAATTCTGTTGTATTTGTCTAAAAGTATATAGCATTACACACTCCTCAGAGACTTTGAAGAGCACATTCTCACGAACAAAAGGTCACTTTTTTTTTTAATTTTTGTTATTTACTGTTATTTCTTCATTAGCAAATTGTGGCTAGTTAAAATCACGGATGGGTAAAACTGAAGACAGTAGACTTTCGTTTTAACTAGACGCTAGAAACTTACCAGTAGAACAAAGCATAAAAAACAAATGTTCTGGTAATGAACTTGTTCTACTTCCTTCTATGGTCACAGTTCTTGAAAATGAATCTCACACATGGAACAAAAGCAAACCAATTTGATTCTGGCATTTTCAAGTTTTTTTGCTGTATTTCTTTTCTCTCTTTTCAGTTTCTGCTATCATTCCTTATTAGTTAATCTTTACTAGCATGGTAAACACTGGGGGGTAAGGGTAAGACATACTCAGGTAAGTATCAGGTATTTGAGTGGTTTTTGGTGTTATCAGAATGATTATTATGAAGGGCAAGTTTTATTTTTGGACAAACTTTCCCACATGGAGATATTCCAAAATCAAGTTAAATAATACAGAGAGTTTATCCAGCTTCAAGTGTTTAATAAAAGCAAATTTGGTAAATGTATTTCAACAGTAAACATTTAGTAAATGCATTTCAAAAGTTAGATAGTCTTAGTAATAACTACCTCTTGAGGTTTGTTTTGTTGTTTTTATTTTTTTTTAATTGAAATGAAAAGATGTTTTTATGGAAAGATGGCATGCTTGTCGACGGCACATAAAGAAACACGTCTCTTTCTGTTTGTGTCATATCATATAGGACTTTCCATGATAAGGAGCAGTCACACAACGGTTGCCATCCATTTTAAAACATTGTGAGAATTTCCTGTAAGGGATAGTATTACTGAACTCAGTGACTCTGAGTAAAAGTTTTGAACATGAGCACTTTGATATTCTTTACATATGAACATATACATATTTTTCAGGTGAAAATTATGTGTTGATCTTGTGCTAAGTGTAATTTTCTTATATATTTATACATTATAGATACATTATGCATTTCCATAGTTGTGCACCAGACATACTGCTTAATTGGATGTATACAGTCTTGATAAATATACTTACTATTTGCTACAAATGAAATCTGTATTAACTTTTATACAGTAAGTCATTAGGATGATGAGCTGTAAGTCCTAGAATATTTATTGAATTTATGAATGTTTCTCATTTAACAGTATCTAACTTTACAAAGACTTGAACTACATGTGATTTTACATACGAAATCAGATTTCATTTCCCTTTGAAATAAAATAGCATAAAATTTTGTGACAATGCTAGCTATTCATAAAACAAGCACAGTGGATTCTTTGATGGAAAAGAAACACTTAAGTGTACTGAGTGTAAGTTGCTTAAAAGATTGTTAGGTTTGTTATTGCTTTTATTTTTTCTTTTATGTTACAGTGATGTAGGCTCACATAGTATGTATTTGAATGTATCTTTATGTATTTGAATGGTACTGTTCTGTTTAATTACTGTGAAGTTGGAGCTCCTAAACAAGAGTCCAGGGTCCTATTACATAAGCTTGGAACACATCTCTCCAAGTGATTTATCATTTGAAGCACATGGATTCCTTTCTCAACTCATACACTGTCTTTTAGGGATTACTCTTTTCAAAGCCTCAGAGCACTTAGCTTCTGACAGACTTGTGAACTCCCAGCACCATCCTACCTGGTGGCACTGTAAGACTGTCTAATCTGTGGCCTGGAATAAAACCTTTTCAACATTCATCATCAGAGTTTACGGATTTAGAAGATGCAAAAAAAAATAATAAAAAGAGTTTTCATGCCGCAGACAAAAAGTAGGAATAGAAAGGTGTTTGTAACTGATCAGGATTTGTTTACACGTACTTTATAAAGTTTCATATTATTGTGAATCTCCTTTTCTTATGCAAAATAATAAGAAAAGTTTAATGGCAAAATTTAAGCAGTCCCTCTTACTTCAAAATATTCTATATTTCTGCCATGTACATCAATGAGAATTTCTATTCTCAAGCTTATTTTTATAACATTCCATAGTTATTTTTTTTAGATGTTTTTTTTTTCTGAAAATTTATTCTCATTCCATCAGGATTATACTTATCATTTCATGAGTGCAATCTGTGAATGGACAGTGGCCTTTGGTTTCGTCTTCTTCTTCTTAACATTCATTAAAGAGTTTCAGGTTGGTATCTGAATCTTTTAGCAGTGACTGAAAATTATGAATTGAGTAACAAATGGAATAGAAAATTACTACTCTTTATCTGAGCTAGAAATACCAAAGCCATACACAAACAAATTTTCTCAGAGAAACCATTTCTGCCTACCCCTTTTCTTCTGTTTTTTAAAACAAAAAATAGTGTTATAAATCAGTTTAATAGGTGTTTGGTCTTGAAAATGTCTCAATAAATGAGTATCTGTATTTAATAATGACTTTGTAGAAAGAGGCCCTTAAAAGAGAATATAATACCAAAACAAATGCTGCAACTCAAACTGCATTTCTTACTACCTGAGGTATTTTATATAATAATGCACTTTATTTTGAATGTAGCTGTTTCATTTCTTTCCATAAATTACATATTTTGATACCTGTTCCCTCATAATGTGAAGAATATAAAGTACGTTTTGAATAGCACTAACATGAAAACATTTTGTTTTGGGTAGCTGGAGTGACTTCAGTTTCTGGTGATTCATCAAACATGACTACAAGAAGAGAAAATATTAGATGAGTTAAAAAGAAAACACTTAAAAAAAACCTTGAGCTTAGTTTCTTCAGCTTACTCTTCCCACATTTTGTTGCTTACCCATCATGTTTTAGCTGCAGTTTCATGGATTTTTGATTCAATGCAGGGATATAAAGTGCTAAACATATGAAAATGTGAGGCTTAAAATGCAAAAGAACTTGTAAAAAAAACCATAACAAAACACTGCTCATGGTAAGTGCTGACTGAAGATGCCACTGTATGTGTTAGGAAGATCATTGTTTCCTTGCCCATCTCAGAGTTCTGGATATTTGATTTCTCCATAACATAGCTGCATCATTTAAAGATAGAAAAGATAGAGAAATGCTGTTTTGCACCATAACTAAGAACTGAACCACTGTGGATACCATATCTCATATGTAGGTCTTTCACAAATACCATTCTCTCACACAATTCCCAGAAAGTTAAAAACTATAGATCCAAATACTTGCATAACTGAAGAACTATTTGGGATCACATATGTGAGCCAACTGGTGCTGCTATAAATTGCTGGAAACTGTAACCAGAACTTTTGGAGATGGGGAGGTAAGGAAAATAGCCCTCTAAGTCATAAAACTGAAGCTTGACATGAGATCACATAAAATTTTGTAATTAGATAACTTGCTTTTTCACTCACATGCTTGCTAAGCATGGGAATAGTTAACACATATGTGTTTATCCATATATAATCTGCACATAATGTTCATGAGCATATGCAAAAATCAATTTTCAGCTAAGGATGAGAGTGGTGAAGTGCTGGAACTGTCTACCCAGAGAGGTTGTGGATGCCCCATCCCTGGAGGTGTTCAAGACCAGTTTGGATGAGACCCCGGGCAGCCTGGTCTAGCATTAAACATGGCGGCCCTGCTTGTGGCAGGGTGTTGGAGCTTCACGATCCTTGAGGTCCCTTTCAACCCAAGCCATTCTGTGATTCTGTGATTCTGTGACTAATAATACTGAATAGACTATGGCTGTAGGGTTTTCCCATATTAAAATGAAGGCTAGCTTAAGTTGAAATAAATGTATTGAAAAAAATGTAATTGATCATACTTGCAGAATGAATTATATTAAAGGCCTGTAATTGCCTTCCAAAACTGATGAAAATATTCAAGTACCATCATCAAATTTACCACTTGTCTTCTCTTATATTTACTGCCAGTCCACCATGGTTTGATGATTACATTTCTGACAGCATTGATTTTACTGAAGTCATACCTTGGAGATAGACATTTGCAGTCAGTATCGTAGTGCTCAGAGAATAACTTAGTCAATAGCTCTCCTTCAGATCACAGAACTCAAACACTGAAAGTTTAACCATATATAACATTATAATCTCAATAAGTAAAAGAAAGCAATAGAATTAAACTAAATAAAATGTATATATTTTAATTTACAGGCTATAAAATAGCATGGCATACAGTGTCAGTGTTTGACAAAGACGAAGATTTTTTTTTATTGCATTCTCTTTTTTTGTCTTTATCAGTGTTACAGAAAGACAAACCATTAATCCAGGAAACGAAACACCAGACTATAAGAAAAATAATCCTTCTTTATTTTTAAATTTTTCTCACAGTACATGTTACATTATAGTATGTTTTTTGTTGTTATAATTCCTTGTATTTCTTGTATATCACAGAACTGTAAAATTAATTTATCTTAAGGTGATCTTTTTTTATTTTTCTTTTAGAGAGTTACTTTAAGGATATCAACAGAAATACATGAAGACTCCTGATAGCAGAGAACACTGTATTTTGTGTTGATGATGTTTTATGTTTCTTTTTATTATGGAAAACATTGCAGAGGAGCAGGGATTTTAAGTTCTATGAAGAACCCACACCATTAATTCTGCAACATCTTTAAAAGCATCCAACAAGACATTTTAAATACTAGCAGCAATGTTCCTGCTCCCTTTTTGCATCATTTTATAATTTTTATATTGTTTTCTATATTCAATATACTGCAGTAGAAGTAATCTATAGAAACATTTAAAAGATGTGGACCTCCTCAGCTCTTCCCTTCTGGGGAAAGCTGTAGTTTTTTCATTTGTTATAGTCTGATAAGTTGCATTGGTTTTAAACTTGAGAAAATACAACCTGGAAATAGTTTGAAAAGTTTAAAGACAACGGACAACACTAAATCTGAACTCCTACTCTTAAGTTGCAAGGACTGTGGAGGAAGCAAAAGCTGGCATCTTTGTTTCAAGATTTGATATTTGCAGTTAGTTGACTGGAACACTATACTACAAGTTTTTGATGGTGGACACAAATTGTAGGAGTTTAAACTATATTGCTTGAAAAATGTTTTCTAATCATCTCTGCACAATATACATTGTAGAAGTCTACTTCCTTTTTTCCCCCTTTTATGCATTGCTGGCCATAGAAAGCTCAAAACTTAAGTGGAATGGGAAGGAAATTTACATTTATGTAAGATGTACTCAAAAGAAATTATACTGCTGTTTGGTTAATACAGAGCAGAAGTTTTCCAGTCTTTGTTTTAATCTATAATGATAGTCTCCAAAAAGTTATTGAGAATGAATGGAAAACAAGAAGAGGCACCAATAGTTTTCATGTATTCAGTAATAAGCATATGAGTGTGACATATGTAAAGAAATGAAAAAATAATCCTGGAGAGCTCCTGTGGTTAAGATACGGCATATTTACTGCTAATAATGCACTCCTGTAATGAAGTACTCGGAAAGGACATAACTGAGAAGTCACATGTTACTGAATATCTGAATATCTGAAGACAAAATGTTCTTTCATGGGCTGATTCACTACCTCCACTTAACGCATTAACCACTTGGCTACCAATCAAATTCTATGAAAATTTTTCTTTTTTTTTCCCAGAAATATGGATGATTTTCAGTTGTTAATTTTCCATGAGATAAAAGAAATGTTAATTTTGGAGAGTGATGCCTTAAGACTAGTCTTCTGTTGGCATTTCCTTTAATGGGTATTTTAAATTGTAATAAATTCATCTGTTTCACAAATGTTTTTCTCTGACAGATTTGTTTTCTACAATTTTCAGGTTAGCCCACAGTGGTTTATAGTTATGATCATGTTGAAAATAAAATCTAGTGTAGATCAGATGCAAGACTTAATGTTTTGCTGGTTAAGTGTCCTGCAAGGGGCACATATTCCTCAGACTAAAGATCTGAAATACTCATCAGAAACTGTATACCAACCATGAAATGACATCCTGTTATTGTCAAAGGCCAAGTTAAGGCTGTATTTCATATATTTCATATATTTCAGTGAGAACTAATGATGATAGGTGGATGGTTGGACTGGATGATCTTGTTGATCTTTTCCAACCTTGGTGATTCTATGATTCCATGATATTGTACTGTGATTTGTTCTTTGGCCTTTTATTCCCAGTTCTCTCAAACTAAGGTATAATAAGCTTGAAAATATTATTTCAAATGAGACCTGATGTAAACTTATTAGTTTACAAAACTATTTAAGTGGACAAAAGAAATCATGCTAACTTGAAGTTCAGCCTTTAGTAAAGTTTAATGTGTTTTTACAGTGAATTCACTTATACAAGAAAATAATTCTTTGGACTTCATTGACTCAAGTAAGAATCACTACAGTGTTATACAAGTTTTAAGGCACAGAGGCAGCAAACATTGAAGAAAACTGAAAACTTTCAATAATTCCCAATACAAGGCTTGTGAAATGAGTTCATGCTTACTTAATCTCTTATACCCCATCCTCCTCAAAGTAATTTTAACCAATCTGTCAACTTTTACAGTGCTTACAGTCTCCTGAGAAGGAAAAAAAAACAAAACAAACAAACAAACAAACAAAAACAAACAAAAAAATCACCAAAAACCAAATGTACTAATGTAGTTTAATAAAATCCTTCCAGTTTTTCTGAGCCTTATCATGCTACCTTACATGAGTTACAGCCATGCCCAAAAGAATACATCAACAAGAATTTGCTCTTTATTTAATTCCTTAGGCCAGAGGTGTCAACATGCAGGTGCAGACAATGGATAATTACCTTTTCATCTGCACAGTGCACAACTACTGAAAATACTTTGATTATTCTCTGAGTCCAGGCATGTTTTTATCCCAGATCCCATGTATGTTTTAGTTGCAGTGTGAGTTCACATGTTACAAGCAATTCAAAGAATTTTCTTCTATCAAGTTGCATCATGACTCTTGTTGAGTAATGCTGTTTAATTTGTTACAAATGATCTCTAGAGGTTCATACAGATAATGTCATAGCATACTTCTGTTACTTTATTTCTGTTGCCTTCATATTTCCTAGCAACAAGAAATAGAGATCTTCTTTTCTTAGGAACTATGCTAAAAACATTTTTCTAATCTACTCCATTTGCATGATGTTTTCTACCTGTCAGTTCATTATGAGTCAATGAGAAACTTTTGTATAAACTATAGTAAATCATATGAGAGTTGTTCTTTTTAATGGTTACACTAAATCCTGTCTCCACCCCTTCCTAAAGTGCACAGGCTCATTTTTCTAGGCTGTGCAGCTGGCTTTAATGATGAAACACTACCACTCTCTATCACAGTCAGAAATCACAAGGAAATGAAACCCAATCAACTTAAACTACTTAAATAACACTTCATCATAGGACACCTTTACTTTCTGCTCGTCTCCCATGTGTGCTGAGCCAGAGATCACAGTATATTGCACTATTTTAAGGAATGCAGGAGCAAGAGGACTAAAGAAAAGCAACCTCCAATATGGACTTCAGACTGGCTCTCAGTTGAAAACTGTAAGAAATGATCCAGCACCCAAGATCATAGCAGGGAAGAGCAAAAAATTCATTTGGAAGATTGAATCACTGTGCTGGGATCTGGCCAACAGGAATCTGTGAGGCAAACTCCAGAGTCCTGCCACAGGCAAAAAGAGAGATTTTGAATGTGAGAAGGCATATGGAGGAAGAAGAAACAGAATATTCCAAGTTGGAAAGGACCCACACAGATCATTTAGTCCAACTTGCTGCTCCACAGAGGACCACCTAAACTGTAAGCTATACGTCTGAGAGCATTGCCAAAACACTCCTTGAACTCCAGCAGCTCAGGACAATGATCATTGCACTGGGGAGCCTGTTTGGTGCCCATCACCCACTGCTGAAGAATCTCTCCTAACACCCAACCTGAAGCTCACTTGGAAAAAGCATTAATTGACCTAAAAGAGCTGATGAAGAGAACTTATGCTAGTATGTGAAAGTTCTGACTGCAGAATTGATTACCTGAGCTCTCCCAGAAAACACAGAAAAGCAGAGAGTGAACAGAGACAATCTCATACCCAGAGCTCAGATAGTGAAATTTGAGCCATAGAGGCAGATAGCAAGGTCAGTGGAAGGAACACTTGTTCTATGTACAGAATGATCAGAAAGATTAAGTATTTGCTCTCTTGAATACTCTATGTTATACAGCACGTGTTACCTAGGTGCAATAAATCTGTATGAAGGGCAAATACAGCAGGAGGAAGGAGTAGTCAAAATTATGCCACCACTCAATGATGAATTGAGTGCAGTTTAGCTAAGAAACTTAGCCCCACAAAAGAAAGGTGGAATCCAGATCTTAGCATTGGAAAAGGAAGATGGGGACTTTCCTTGAGTAGTGCTTTCTCACCTGGCTTGCAGAAGCAAATTACTGTGCTCACTATCGCTTTGTAGCATCAGAATTTACTGGCCTTTGTTTTGCAGACACATCATGCTAACAAATGATAGGATATGAAGAAATGGTCTCAAAGTAGATCAGAGGAGGATAAAATTAGATATTAGGGAGAATTTCTACATGTAGTGGGTGGTCAAGCATTGGCATAAGCTGCCCAGGGAAGTGGTAAAATCCCCATCCCTGAAGGTATCTAAGAGTTGAGTGGATCTGGTACTAAGGGATATGATTTAGTGGTTGGACTTGGTAAGTTAGGTTTATGGTTGGACTTGCTGATTCTGAAGGTCTTTTCAAGCGTAGATGATTCTGTGATTCTACAGTCATGCCAGGAGGGAAAAACACTCAGCAGCTTCTTGGACATAGAGTAAGCCATCAGTAATGGGTTTTCATTTATAAGGTTTCTACGGTTGAGACTAAGACTAACACAGCTGGGCCTGCCTTACACTCTCTGTGTGTGTGTATGAGTGTGTGTGCGTGTATGTGCCCATGTGGTACATAAATGCCTACTGAGATAGCAATGGCTTGATGAAGCCTGGCAATCATTAAAGTGCTGCTGCAGTGTACATAAATGAATGCAATTTCTATATTTTGTAAAAAAAAAAAAAAAAAAAATACAAACCACTATGTTTTCCAACAAGTACTGTGATGCAGAAAGGGCATGTCGCATTAAAAGGGAAAATAGGGGAAAATAGGCAGCTTTCACCATTGGCACCTGTACGGCTCCTTGTACACAGTAGATGGCGGTAGGAGACCACATGATCGAAGTCTAGTTTCCATGTTCAGGGAGAAATTATGACTCCTGCTAACAAGTACAGTAGTTTTATAGGTAGCTCTAGCTGGTTTTAATGGTCAGTGCGGAGATGCTTAATTGATATTTTATTATCCCTTTGTGGAAAAAATAAAAAATCAGGTGTAATTTTCTTCCTCTCTCTTTCTACCATAATCTAAGTAAATATATTTAGTAACTGCAGCATTGAGTTTCACAGCAACTTCAATAATCAAAGTAATTTACCTGAATCAAAAGAGCCATGGCATGAGCTCTCAACTCAATGGCATGAGTTGCAATTCAGCTTTTGTTTTTAAGCCACCTGCCTTCGGAATTTTTTCCTATCTCATTGCATAGTAGGTACATTTTACTCAATAGTTTATCTATCAGTTTCTAACTGGAGCACTGGAACATAAGATAGACTTTATATTCATGTGTCAGCAATATGGAAAAGAGAAGCTTTCAACATTTCAAAATTAAAGTTACCTGTACCCAGAAGCAGTAACATACCAGGTTGATTGTAAAAAAAAATGAGCAAAAAAAAAACAAATTGAAGACAGCTGCTGTATTTACTTAAAAACTACTTTTGTTTATGCATAGTAAGTCTGTTTTCAGTTATTTCATTGCCTGACTAAACAGCTGAATGGCATTTTTTGCATGTTTTCTGTGGGGTGTAGCAGTAACCGAGGCCTCCAAGCACCAACCATTTTACATGGAATTACACAAATTCAGTGTTCTCAGTCCCAAATACTGAGCATAGATATACTTCTAAAGACAATCATCAACAGTGTTGCCTGTTTTTTTTTGTTGTTGTTGTTTCTTTTGTTTTGTTTGTTTGTTTTAAACAAATATAGAAAATGCTTTAACAGAGGATGGGTACTTTATTGTTGCTAGACATCTTTAACACAGTGGGACCTTCTTACTTCACAACATGTTCTCTCCATAGACACGCTCATAAAATTCTCTGCTAAGTGGAAGCTACATTTAACAAGGCTTCTCTGATGAATGTCTCGTTTTCCATCATGAGTTCTAGTCAAGGGAATAGTATCTCCATCAGCCTACTTTTAGTAGAGATATTAGCAGTTGGCAGATCTCCATGTGAAGAGATCGCTTCCCTTCCTCTTACAGTACATCAAATAGTTTACACAAATTAGATGATTTTCAAGTTTGTTGTGGCAATGGGAAGTATGAGGATGGTGGTAGCATGGATAAAATGGCCACAGTCACTCAAATGCACAGTGGGTTGGGTAGGTATGAGAAGAACATCTCTGCAACAAGGGTTTTGGTTTGTGTTGTTTCACTTGGTAAAGGCAGAAACCACATCAATGTCTGTAGAGACGACTTCAAAGGTCTTGTAGAAGGCAAAGGAAATTCTAACCAGGAAAAAAGGAAATAATACTGGTAATGAGATGTAGCATTCCTTAGCTTTCGTCTTTGTGCATAGAAGCTCTTTTAGATATTTGTTCATGTTAGATAGAAGCTGGAATCTGGAAATATTTATTTTCTATTTGTCTACGGGTGACTGTGTAAAGCAGTTCTCAAGTAATACAATTTAGAGGTATCATTTTTGTTCAAACCAAACTGATTTCCCCCTAAACTTCCAAAGTATAGACATTTCAAAAACCTTGTCAATGCTCCAATCAAATGATCTGAAACAAGGTCTTACACTGCCAGGATTTGTCATCCCAACATTTCCAGGCTGCCTGTGCTTTTTCTAGTAATCTGTGCTGGGCTTAATTTAAAAACCTGAGAAAGCTTGTTATTGCTTCAAAAATTTGTTGTTCTTTTACCCAGGACTGTTTTTCATAGTATATGTTGTAAGTGGAATATTATACAGATCTGGACTTGCATTATGCTTACATGTAAAATCTCATAGTCTTCACTGCTTACCATAGCTCTCAAGTTCAAATATTCCTTCTGATGAAACATCACTGTTTTCTACAGAGAGATAGGCATTCTTTGCAGATTAAAATTCAGCAAGAGAGAAGAGTCTAGCCTTCATGTCAAGGAAAAGCAATTGTGTTTTTAATCAGCCAAAATCAGATTTCAAGTCTTTTACTGGCTTTAATGCATCTACTGCTCTGCAAGTGCATACACTGTTCATAGGACCTGGGTTTTTTTTCTGGATAGCTTCTTGAGTCTGTAGAAGAACCTCTGGAATGGATCTGGAAAATAACTATCTATCTGTGAGGAATTTGAAGGAGATGTCAAACTCTAAGACTCTCTGCTTGCCCTGCTCTTGATCCTTAGGCCCGACTAGTTTTCCTATTGAAAAAATGGAAACGGAGTGTTCAAAGTCAAGTGTTTAAACCTGAAGTATACCAATCCCACAGATTGCAAAAGGATGCTGTTTTGACTAATTTCTAATAAAATTTAATTCAAGTGCAAAAGCTATTGTGTGTAGAGATGATCACAGTGTGGCAAGATCTGAGAAGTCCCCAAGTAGCTGTAACAGTCTTTGAAGCAACTGAGGAAATGGGTTCAGAAAGCAATCATTTTCTCAGGAGTGTGGAAGCTTTCCATTGGCACGGGTTCTTGTTGGTTTTGGGGGCACAGAGATGGCGCCATTTCTTATTTCTCCCTTTGTCCTCTGTCATTCTGTGTTACATAATACTCAATTCACACAAATTGTATTGGCAAACAGTTCTCTGAGTATGTTAGTATTAGGATGTGGTTTCTATGATTCTGCTCCAGAACTCATCTTTCTTCGTGACAGTCAACAAATTAGCCTTACTTTCCTCCATTTTGTGGTCTCCATGCAATGCCTGGGGAATTTGAACCTATGCAGGTAGTAAGTCATGGGTGCTCTCTGAGCTGACTCTCCACCAAGATCAACTTTGAACCAAGATATTACCTAGAGCTGGCATAGTTACTTAGGTTAAAAGTGTTTAACCAAATATTTGGGGCAATTATAGTATTACAGCAGAGTTGAGAGGGTGATTGCCAGTGCTGTCAAAGGGTGAAGCTGACATTTTTTCAGTATCTCTCCTTGCCAAAGAGCTTTAAAATGTGAACACTGCTATTGTATTAGTGTAACTTTTTATTCTTGAACTGAATTTTAAACATGCTTACCATTTAGGGTAGGCAATACAAAACCCCCTTTGCTACTTTCCTGGAATTTCAACCAAAAGGAATGGTATGACATATTATATAATCAGATTTTTTAAAAATCAACTTGCAGTTTTACATGGCATTTTGTGTTTGCTCATGGCAGCCAGAACTGAGCGTTGCCATTGAAAACAGAGAGTCATGGCAGTATATGCACTCCAAAAATACCTTCTGGTTGCAAAAATATTTAACAATGTTAGGCCAAAAGAGGAGTGAGAGGAAAGGAAACAAAGGCAGGATTGGAAATTGTTCATTGCATTGTCAGATAAAATTCAACATGGAGAACAATTTGTGGAATAAAAATGCAGCCCTGCAGAGTGCTGAGTCTTCCTGAGTATGGGGAGAAGATGAAAAAGGAATGACTCTCAAACCACCCCATTAAACTTGGTGAGCAGAAAGCATTGTGCAGAAAGCGTTTCACCGGGACTGGTGAAAGATATGTCTCTCCCTGCTTTCTAGAAAAAATAGACACACTGTCTCTAAGTGTGCCTTTGGGTTCTGGAAGAGCAGAAGTCTCAGAAACCAAAATTCTAGCTATACTAGAAAAATACAAATACCCAACTATGGTTGGGTTATTGAATTGAAAGTATGCCATAGATTACTGTACAGTTAAATGGTCTGGCAAAATGAGAATTAGTGATCTTTTGATTTTCCTCAAAGGGAGCTGGAGGTGGGTCACTATCTCTTATAAGTGATGTCACTTTATGACAGAACCAGCAGTTCTCATGCATTTTTGTCACTTGCTCTTAGAACATGCAGACTAAGAACAGATCCATAGTTTAGAAGCTAAGAGAACAGCTAAGATAGAGTCCTCACATAAGAAAATGAAGGAAAGAAAAGGACTAGTAGAGTTTGACTCAGAGCTGTTGGAAATTCATACTACATATTGGGCTACAGCTTGACACATCCTCACTAGATAAAGAGGAGGGGAAGGGGACTGACCTCACTGGAAATAAGTAGAAAAATAGAGAACTCCATATTATCTCATAAAGAATATACAATCAATGGTATTAAATGGCAGCAAATTACACATAGGATGCAGGAAGCACTTGTTCTTCAGTTTGCCTAGATTAACAGCTTAGTAGGTTCATAGGAGTTAAGTCATCCTACAACTGCAGTCACAGGACCTCGAGAAGAGGTGCCCACTCACAGTGTGATAGGTCAGAGCCAGGAAGATTTCATCTGCCTGTGGGTTTCAGTAAAGAATGTGGGACAATGGTAGATTATGCATACTTGTAAAGGTCCCTTTGTATCACAGAATGGCCACGGTTGGAAGGGACCTCAAGGATCATGAATCTCCAACCCCCCTGCCACATGCAGGGCCCCCAACCTCCTCATTAATGCTAGACCAGGCTGCCCAGGGCCCCATCCAGCCTGGCCTTGAACACCTCCAGGGACGGGGCATCCACAACCTCTGTCGGCAGCCTGTTCCAGCACCTCACCACTCTCTCTGTAATGAATTTCCCCCTGACGTCCAACCTAAATCTCACCTCCCTCAACTTAAAACCATTTCCCCTCATCCTGCAGTTATCTACCCTTTCAAAGAGTTGATTCCACTCCTGTTTGTAGGCTCCCCTTTCTTCTGGTGGGAAGACACCAACTAGTCTGGCAGTTCTGTAGGGAAAATGAAAGATATTTTTTGGCCCGCAAAATGGCAAAAGTAGAAGAGGAGGAGCTTTTGAAATGAAAAACAGAAAATTCAGTTACATAGAGGTGTCTGGGGTGATCTGTTTCCATCCATCAAATGTGCTGCCATACTTCATCCAAGCAAGCCTACGGAATTCTCATCTCCTGCATACTCTGCACAGGCAGGAGCTCTGTCAGCCTGCTGCTACTCCACTATTTAACACAAAATATTGCTAATCTGAGCTCACTCCTTCGTTTGTATTTGTCTTTTGTCTCAGTTGTTTATTTTTGGGATATTGTGAATTGTTGGTATTGTTTTCTTTAAACAAGGGAACATATTATTCAGAAAGCAGCAGACAACATCTTCATAATTATCATGAAGTCTCCTATAGAGTTTCCTGTTAACTTTCACAGTGTTTTGAAGAAAATTCTTCTGAAGGCTTTTGTAGGCTCCTGTCCAACATATCTGGGGAGTCTGTATTTCAGCATCTAGTTTTAGTTTTCTTTAGCTTTTATTTATGGCCACTTTAGTGCCTAAAACTTCCTCGTATTTTCACACATTTTTTAACCAGCTTATCTCAGCTTTGCACAGATTTGAACAGCGGTCAGCTGGTTCACTGGTAACTAAAGCATAATCATAAAGCCTGCTCTGAAACCCACTTCATTTGCAGCTTGTGATCCTCCTTTCAGTGCTGTGCATAAACACGCGCACAGAGCTTTCTTTGTTCAGTTCCATACAGCTACATCAGAACTGTGCAGAACGCAAACAAGAAGATACAGAGGCTGAAGTTTACAGCAGATATTGTAAACAGGACACAAATTCCAGTGAAACTTCCTTTCAGGAAGCCTAGCCATCTTTTTCACTTATTTTCTTCCCAGTATTTTTTTAAAATTTTGTCTCTAACCCACCTCATTTTAAAGCATACAAATTACTCTTATCTTCCTCCAACTGACTTTCCTTCCACTCCTTATCAGAAATGCAATTTTAGAACATACTGAGATGAAATAAACTTACATTATTTCCTGGCTGCTTATAAAGTTCATAAGAGCTGGCTATTGCTTGCACCTGCAGTTACAAAGAGGGCAGCAAACATTTCTGTAGTAAGTCCTCTAACTGAGACACAGATCCAATTGCTTTCTGAAACACCCATTCCCTTGCTATCATTTCATGCTTGCTGCTGCATTCTATTCTCCATATTGTTCATAGCAACACTTCTGCAGATGCAGTGCAAACTGTAGTTTGTCACTCATAACTCGTTACTTCCTAACATCTACTCCTAGATAGGAACAGTGCTGTTTCAAATAGGGCAGAAATGACAAATCCCACCATACTACTATCCAGGTAGACTTGAGATAGCTTCTCTCTCTGCAGACAGTACAGCAGCTGACATCTGGCATCCCACACAGTTGGATAGGGCTTCTCTGCCTAATGGTTTAAATGTTCTCAATCAGTAAATACTTCAACATATCTGGAAACTGGCAGAAGACAAGGGGTCTCCTGTTAAGTAGGACATCTGCGTGCACAATATTCCAAAAGAAGGCCCTAGGAAGAAAAATAATGGAGTGAGAAATTGTTTGTGTAAAGGCTAAATTGTTCAAAAAACAACTATTGTTATTAGATCTGAATTAGCTCCTCTGATGTTACATCAAACCTTATTAGCCCTCTTTTAGCAAAAAGCTGAGGTTGTTGCTTAACTTGCTGGAACAAGCCATGAATTCCATTGTTTTTCAGAGGCTGTGGTTTGATTCCCAGAACCAAAATGAATCTGATTCCTGAGCTGGCATATACCCTTAAAACATTCCTAGATCAGGGGTCTGAAAAGGGAGACTTTGGTTTCAAAGCCTTGTCCACATTAATGGGTTCCTTACGGGTGATAATGGTGCAATTACGACACAGAATCAGACCGAGCCCAGTAGCCACCCTGTTCAGATTCATTAAGAGATGAGGGTCCTTACCTCTGGTGCTGGGAGAACAAGGAGATCTCATAACCACTGACTGGTAATGACGGTGTTAAGAAGGATGTTTACTTGAGAACTTACTCAAAAACACTGAAATCCTGTGGAATCTTTCCACTCCACTCAGATTTAAATCACATTCTGTTCCTGTCACGCTTATCTGCTCAATGTTAATTACCTTGAAAAGACCTTCAAGAGAGCCATCTGCAGAAAAAAAAACCCCGCTCATTATTTCTGGTTGATAGTTACTTACTTATGAGGCAGGTAAACAGCAGTGGTTACAGATGTCTTTTTTGACACAATCATAGAACCACAGAATCATTAAGGTTGGAAAAGACCACTAGTTCAACTGTCCAGTTAGCACCAATACTGCCTGCTGACCACATCCCTCAGTGCCACATCCGCACGGCTCTGGATCACCTCCAGGGATGGTGACTCTATCACCTCCCTGGGCAGCCTGTGCCACTGCAGCACCACCCTTTTCATGAAGAAATTCTTCCAGATGTAAATTCTAAACCTTCACTGGTACAACCTGAGGCTGTTTCTTCATGTCCTATGGCTCGTCACCTGAGAAAAGAGACCAATCCCTATCTTGCTGCAGCCCCCTTTCAGATACCTGTAAAGAGCAATGAGGTCTCCTCTCAGCCTCCTTTTCTCCAGACTAAGCAGCCCCAGTTCCCTCAGCCACACCTCATAACGCTTTTCTTGTCCCTTCAGCAATTTTATCTGTCTTCTCTGTACATATTCAAGCAACTTAATGCCTTTCTTCCAGCAAGGAGCCTCAAACTGAACACATACTTGAGGTGTTGTCACACCACTACTGTGTAAAAAGGGGCAATCACTTCCTTGGTCCTACTGGCCACATTATTTCTGATGTAGGCCGGGATATCATTGGCTTTTTTGGTCATCTGGACTCTGCTGGCCCATGTTCAGCTGGCTGTCAGCACATCCAGGTCCTTTTCTGCTAGGTGCTTTCCAGCCAGTCTCCCCCAGGTCCCAGGCCCATCAACCCAGTTACACCCCCTGCAGAGCCTCCTCAGTCACACAGACAACACTCCTGACCCACTTGGTGTTATTTGCCAGCCTCCTGAGGATGCACTTAATTCCTTCATCCATATTGTTGATACAAGCATTAAACAAAAACACAATGGAGCCCTGGGAAACGCCTCTCATGACTGACCACTGATCAGATTTAGCTCCATTCACACTGGCACTTTGGGCACAGCCATCCAGGCAGTTTTCACCCAGCAAACAGCACATCCATCTGATCCATGAGCAGCCAGTTTATCCAGAAGGCTGTGGGAAGCAGCATCCAATGCTCTGCTGGACTCCAAGTAAACAACATGCACCCTCTCTCTGTTACCCATGCAGTGTGGTAGGGTTAGTCAGGCAGATCCTGCCTTTCACAAACCTGTGCTGACTGGGTCAGATCACCTGGATGTGCTTCGTGATGGCACTCACTCTTAGAATAGAGTGCATTTGCTGTGCAGGATAATAGGGATCAGGGTGTCACCTGTGAATGGACTAAGCAACACTGTCATTCAGATGACAGATCTTCCAGTCTTACTACAAATGCATGGAGGTGGAGGTAACAGTGAAGAAATCCCCTCTGGTTATGTTATCTGTAATCCAATACTGTTGAATACTCAACCTGTTGTTCTTCCAGTTTACAAAGTAACAAGCAGAGACAGATGAAAATTTCTCCTCATGAAAATCTATACTCCTGGTCAACAGAATTCAATTAGATTAGATCAGAAAAGTGTTAGACAAGTTTACAATCACACAATGATAGAATCATTAAGGTTGGAAATTACCTCTAAAATCAAGTCCAATGACCACCATGCCCACTAAGCTTACTCAAGCCAAGAAAAGTCTTCCCTGAGAATGAAGGAATTTGGGGTACTAACCTTCTATCCTTAACTAACTGTATGACAGGTTACACCCCAGCAGATGAAAAATTCCAGGAATTACTGTTTTATTCAGGAACAAATGGCAACACTGTGGGCAGCAAAGCCCATTCATTCTGAAAGAATACACCTAAAATCACAAACTTCAAAGAAAGTATTTAGTCCTTTTCCGTAGGCAGGCCAAACAAATGAAGAAAATCAAACTGTAAACTCCATGAACTTTGTATGATGCTGAGATTTGTTTATTTATAACAAACTGGAGGAAAAAAGAGGCAGGAGCACCTATCTTGTAACATGAACTTTGAAGTGTAAAACAAATACATAGCTAAGAAGCAGTCAGGCCCAAGGAATCCAAGACAAAGTTTATTCAAAATGTGAGCAGTGGCACAGCTGTCACAATGCTGACTTTGCATTCTTCATGTTTCAAAGGAAACTCAAGTCGCATCAGTGTTTCCACGTCCATGTAAATCGATCACCGGTTGTACCTGCAGACGCTGCATTCATTCACAGCTGTTCATCAGCGAAGTCATCAGAATGGCAGTCGTCCTTGTGCAAACAATAACACATGAATAGCTGCATGGCGATATCATAGAATCACAGTCATTACAGTTGGAAAAGACCACTGAGATCATCTTGTCCAACTGACAATCCATTACTGACCACGTCCCTCAGTGCCACATCCGCACGGTTCTGGAACACCTCCACGGATGGTGACTTCACCACCTTCCTGGGCAGCCTGTGCCAGCACACTGTCACTCTTTCTGAGAAGAAATTTCTCCTAATATTGTATTTCTGCCACTCATATGGACACCAAAATTGAGTTATTAGTTGCTAAAATTTCAGTTGCAGTTTGGAAAAGTGATTCCCAAGCAGAATTTGCAGGTCAGTAGTCTTCTGCAACCATCCTCGAAAGGACCGATACTCCAAGCTCTTGGCAGGCAAGAACGTAATTGGGAACTTGACAGTAGTTCAGTGCTTTAACTTTTTAGATTATCACTGATTTGGAATATTTTTTCTTTCAATTGTTTTTCAGAGAAGCTAAGTTCGTTTTGCAGTGCTTTCAGGATCATGCTCTGGTTTGCAGCATGTAGTTCAGGAAGCGTATTTTTCTCTCTGCTATGTAATCAGCTACAGGAAATGTGTTCTTCCAGGGAGAAGAATGCATTACCTGGAGAATACAGCCTTTATTTTTTACCGTCTGTATAATTTCTTTAAAATAATAGGTGAAAATTTACATAATGTATTTCCAAAGTGTCACTATGCTGTAAATAAAACTACAGTAAATAAAGAAAACTGAACTCAAAATACAGTTTGAGTAATGGTCTCCATTTTACTAGAAAAAGAATTTACATTGAATAGTCACCTTTTTAGCTCTGAGGCTGATGGGGCTGTTTTTCAAAGTTGAGCAGGCACATGAACGAGAAGAGGTGTTCCCACATCTGCCCAGTGTAAGTAGCAGGAAGGATGGAACCACGCTACATTTAGTTCATCTTAATTCTTCCAAACGCGGCTTGGGCTGTAGTTCTGAAGAAAGAGCACAGCTTGGAGCCAGCAGTGCCTGGAGGAGAGGGCAACCCAGTGTGGGAGCTGGAAACTGCGTGTGTCTATCTGCTCCGTGCTCCTGTTTGGTGCTGCCGGGGCTCCCGTCAGGCAGAAGGATCTGTGCCATTGGTGAGATCAGGACAAAATCCAGAGTAGGTGTCATTGTGGTAGACTGTGAAGAAAAGCCAGTCTTCACCATGTCCTCATCCTAACTTGCATTTTTCACTGCTTATAGACGTGATACTCAAGAGAGTATTTCTCCGTTATCTCCCATTCCTGTTCCTCCTTGCTTAGGTGGACAACAAAACCTGTCTGGATGCTTTCCTATGGACCCTACTGTGGGAATTGTGCTTTGACACAGGGTTGGCCTAGGCAATCTCCACAGGTCCCTTCCAGCACCTACAATTCTGTGATTCTGTGACAACCTGAGGTGTGTCTGAGCAGCACAACTCTTTGACAAATTGCAGCTGCAGACCTGTGCTTACATACATGGGAGCAGATGGCAGCTAAAGCTCTGGCAGCCCTGAGGCCTTCTGTCCATGAGAACTCCTTCTGCCCCTGGTGGACCTACACAAGTGGAAGGCAATCAATGCTGTTTTGAGTGCAGGAACCGTAAACTGGCTGGAAAGATCCGAGATATGGAAAATCAGAACTTCTATAAAAGTTTGGTTTTAGTCCTCATTTATTGTCACAAAGCAACAAAAAATGATTCCAATCCCATCAATCCTTTCCCACTGACTGGTCTGCTATACAACTGGTCTGGCACCTTTTACCACAGGAGTCCTTGACCTGAGGTCTGTGTCAGTAATTCGTAACAAAGGAAAACAAAAATTTAAAATACTGAATTAGTTTTGTTTGAATGTGACTTTTGAGCACTTTGGGGCTGATTGCCATCAAAAGAGGCAGTAAAGAAGCAAAAAGGAATTTTAGATTTCTGCAGTAAAGGCAGTTAGCTCTCCTCTGTCCCACCCCCAACCACCCTGTGCTTTTACTCCAGTGTTTGTATTACCATTTTGAGAATAAGTTCCTTATGATTTTGCTTTGTGGAAAACTATGTGCCAACTCTTAAGCTTCTACAGTAAGATTTTATTTATGAGTCATTTGTACCAAAACCAGGCACTTTTGGAACCAAACGCCGCCAAGTCAGGACATGTAATAAAAACACAACTGAAAATTTAACATTAAATCTTTTTAGAGATCCTTACAGCGATCCGACAGCAGAAAAGCTCCCATCTCTCCAGACATTTGGAATTTCACATTTTGTCATTTGTGTACCTTGCTGTATTGAAGCAGTTGGATGTGACCATTTCCATTTAGGTAGCACGACTGTGCTTTTACAATGCTCGCTGATTTAAACCAAGCGATGCCAAGCACGTTTCTGGAGGAGTCAACCTCTAGCCACATGTACACATGTGCTGATGTGGGACAAAGGTTTTCTAAGCAGGAGCCCCACACTTCCCTGAAAAACATTTACCATGCTGGCCTACATTGCTCCCTCTCTCTCTGTCTGGACATGGTGAATGTATGGGCAGAGCAAGAGATGTCAAAAAACCAAAGGACTCATACTTGCACCACACTGTTACACAGTCATGCTTTTCCCTTGAATCTTTCTCAGAGATGTGCAAATCATCCTCTACGAGAAAAGGAAAGAATGAGATGAACCTGTACCACTATATATGTCAGAAATGGTTTCTCTGGTGCAAACCAATCCATCCTTTCGCAAGTAGTAGTTCTTTCACTGCATGGATGCTAGGGAAGTTAATAAGCAGATGTTGCAAATGTTGTGTTGATGATAACAAAGACTAGAAAGAATTACTGTTTTTTGAATAGGCCAAACTATGTAACACGGTATTTTCTTTTTGCATGTTTTAAATACAGTGTAGGCTCTCCACCATTCAATCCGCTTCAGTAATAAACTGCTTCTGGATTAAGTATGAATTCATCTAAAATGTGACATATGTAAAATAAATACAGGTCTCTGGACTCCTATTTTTAATTTAAGACAGGTGGGGTGAAGAAGAAAGCCAAAAGATCTCACAGTGTAAATATAAAAAGAATAAAATAATCATATCCTCATTAAAACAATCTTTACACAACTATTTCTTACTGACCATAAAAATCCATTATATTCCAAAGGAAATGTGTCAATAATTACTCTTGTAATGTTTCATACGAATCAATTACACCTCCTCCCAAGTATTTCAAAGCCTCTCAAAACTAGAAAATTGGTTACAAAAATGTTATTTGCAGATCTTTCCATTAAATCTTTAAAACATCCACTTTGTCAGATAAACTGAACTCACTTGATGAACACAAAACTTCCACACAAAGGCTAAGAGTTTCACATTTGTGGAACTTAAGCCACTGTCTCCATCAAGCTCAAATGAATGACACAGTATTGTGCTGGCTGCTGTTTTACTAGGTTGCTTGTTTGTTTGTTTTTATGCAGTGTTTTTAGGGAAAAACTAACTTTAATATATCTGTGGTTCTACCTAAGTAATTACAGAAAAACTGCAGCCGTATGGGTTGGACGTCACCACTTCTGTCTTCCATTACTTGCTAATATCTTTTTTTTTTTTTCATTAGGAATGCAAGTCACTAACTGTGCTAGATGGAAAAATACAAGTTTACTGAAGACTACAACTGAGTTTTGACGATGAGGAAATGCAGCTCTAACTCATTTCCTCAAGTGCCTGCCTATACACTTGGGGATGGCCAAGATACACAATTTATACCGTTCAGGGATCCTCCAGACACGCAAAGTGGGATGCAATATTCTTCAATCCTAGATTTGCTTTTTTTTCCACTTCGTCAGCCCAAATGTGTTTAGAGGATGCATTATAGGTGCCTGTGGCAACTAAGTATGTTTATCAGGGCATTTGTTGTTGCACCCTTTTTATGGCTCTGTCAGAAAACTATTTATTTCAATTGAAGTTTTCAGTTTTCTTTTAAGAAACCCCTCCAGTATTCAGAGAGCCTTTCGATGTAAGCTATCACTGCCAAAAAATAAAACTTTACCAGCCCTCTTCCCAACATCTAATTTATATGCACTGCTGCCTATTTTTTATTAGGTGTTATTTGGTATCTTTTCCACACTATCCTTCCCCACACAAGAAGAATTAGTCAATCCTTTTCTCTTGGTCTCCACTGCTCATACGTATTAAAATTTCATGCCAAAACTGGGCTTTGCAACCATCGTGCATTTTTTCCCATAAACGTCAAGTTGCAATTTGCCAGTTTTAAAGCTACCTGTATGAGAATACAGTCTGAAACTCCTCTGCAAAGACACTGAGATTTGGGTCTGAATTTTATACTTACACCCTGTATTTCCACTGGAAGCCTGCACTCCATAGAAATTCATTCTCCATCGTGGACACTAGCATGGGCAGCCACTGCTTTGTGGTTTTTGTACTTGGCACTATGATGCTTTTCAGCTGAGGAGAGGTGGTCCTGACCTGCAGGTTCAGTTTGGCTTCAGACCTGTCTTGTCTCCATGGACTTGTTGGCTGTTTTAGATTCTCGGTCAATATCAGTTGCTGCTACTGTGTGATCAGCTCCATGCTTTGCTCCTGTTTTGCCCCCCGCCTCTGCTCCCCATCATTCCCTCTTGGGAAGGAAACATTCTGCTGCTCCCTGACAGAGGTTTCTTCCCTGACCTAAAAGTGAAGACTCAATCTTCTCCAAAACATATATTTTTTAAAAATACAGTCCAAACCAACTGATCTTTTCTCTCTATCTTTCCAAAGAATCCATTTTGAATAAAGGTTGTCAGAAAAAAATGATCCCAAGAATATTTCACCCCAGCAGCTGAAATGTGATAGCTCTAAAACTCTGCTTTAATCATAGAATCATAGAATGGTTTGGGTTGGACGGGACCTCAAAGTTCATCTTGTTCCAACCCCTTGCATTGGTCAGGTTTGCCTCCCTCTAGATCACAGGATCATTCATGTTGGAAAAGACTAGTCTACATCCAGTCCAACCTCCAGCCCATCTTCCCCATGCCCAGTGACCACATCCCTCAGTGCCACATCCACACAGTTCTTCAACTCCTCCAGGGATGGTGACTCCACCACCTCCCTGGGCAGTCTGTTCCAATACCTCACAGAATCACAGAATCACAGAGGTTGGAAAAGACCTTCAGATCATCCAGTCTAACCATCCACCTATCACCAATAGTACTCACTAGACCATGTCCCTCAACACAAAATCCAAACGTTCCTTGAATACCTCCAGGGTCGGTGACTCCACCACCAGCCTGGGCAGCCCATTCCAGTGCTCACCATCATCAGTGCATCACCATTTCACTACCTCACCATCTGGCACCAGATTAGGTTGAGCAGCTCTGAAATTTTTATAAATGCTTTAGTGCCATTTTGCAGGAAATGGAACCACAGAACAAAGAGAAGAAGAAAAGAGGCAACTGGGAAAGGCAGCGAGGCATCGCAAAGTGATGAAGCAAAAGAAAGTGAAGAAGCAAAAGAAGTCAGCTGATCAGGCTTTCCTTCCCTGGGAGATCCAGACATTCCTGTCAGAGAAACATGAGCTGAAAACTGACTCAAGTTGCTGCAACAAACACAGGTTCACCATCACAGAGTAACAGAAGAGGCAGAAGCTTCAAGTGGCATGTGGTTAATTACAAAGCTGATGTACATCTGAGAAATAGAGCTGTATGCCTCAGCTGAAAGAGCTGAACATCATTACTACAATCACCATGGGACTGTTTGTGTAAATGAATCACAAACAGAAGAGGCTTGGAAGAAAGGAAGACTGTGACAGCTTGTGAATCAAGAAAATAAACTAGGCAGCTGGAATGAAAAGGACACTTCTATGATGGGCTCCAAAGCTCAGTCCTTGTTTAAGCTGAGTGAGAGATTTAACGATGGGGAAAAGGCTTTTTTCAGAGATTTAATCATTTGCCTTTCATTGAAAACCCCTGTGCATACAACACAGAAAAATCACAGAGTGATTTTATTTCCAGTTCATGTATAAGTACGTCATCCTGGTAAGAAAAAATGGAGCTGACAGAGCTCAAAGCAGCAGTAACTGTCCCTTCTCATATACCAGAGAACCAAAACCTGGAGCCCTCCTCCCTGAAAAATTAAACACTTAAAAAACTTATCTTTTGTGCTCCGTTCTGCTGTTATTGGGTTTGTTATTATTGTTTTTTTTTTTTTCCCTTTCTTTTTCCTTCTTTCATATGCAGCACTCATCATTTACATAGGGAATTACAAGTGGCTTCCTGAGTGCCATCATCCAGAAGAGCAGAGAGGCAGAAGCCTCAGTATGTCTTCCATTTACAAATCCCATTCAAGAGGTTTCTGTTCTGTCTCATGCAACTTCACGGAACAGTCTTGAAAATAATCACTGAGCCACAAATCTATTCAGCTACAACTTTTCCAACATGACTATGAAATAATTCAGGTATTACATGTCCTACTGTTTCACTTTGAGATTTTTGTTTTTTCTTCCACATTTGTTTTGTTATGGAAGAATTTTTGGAAGGGTGAGTCAATATATTTGTGAATTCCCTCCAGGACCTTTGAATGGAAGTGTGAGGGAAGAGAAAAACTTTTGTGGCTTTTCCCTTCCCTGTTTTTTTTCTGATCTAGACCCGTCTGATCTTGGCTTGCAGCTGAAGACCAATAGACCATGGTGTAATAACCATGGTGTAACAGTTTCAAAGATTCTGCAGAAGGAGGTTTCATCACAAGATTCCCCCTCCTTCCCAAATCTTGAGAAACAAACAAACAAAAAAGAAAGAAAAACCATTTCAGACCTAGGTGCATTGAAGCCAGGAAGTGGTTTGTGATGGTGGGAAGTAGGGGCACTTACTTGATGTTAGGAACTGTAATGCATAATACTATCAGCTCATGACTTAATGAACTTCAACGAGAAGCTTGGTTATTTTTAAAGGTGATTGAGACAGCAGAAAAGAGAATTTATGATCTCTGAAAACACCGAGGAAATCTTTTAAGTTCTTTTTTTCCCACCGTTACCAGCTGCTATGGTTAAAAACAAGCCCTGCCATAATCTATTTTACTAATTCTTTCATTTTTCAGAAAAAGAGTATAACTTGTAGGCCAAAACCTTATGTAGGTCACTAGGGTTGCACAAAATACTGTGTAAATGCTGTCATAAAACCAAACAAATCAAACTTATTCTGCCGTAAATAACATGTGGTTACCATTTGTTTACAATTTAGTCCAGCTATCAAAACAAGCTAAACATTTTGATGAATGTTTCACAGTCGTTTCGTACAGAACGCAGATTAGGGGAAGTATATCCCACATCTGCTCTCTCAGTGTCAGCAGCACTGCTCAGCCCTCTGGGGTGAACCCAACTGGGCTGACTAGGTATGCTGCTCACTGATGCACTGAGGAGCTGATTCCACCAAAGTCATCCTTGTATTTTAAAAGGAAAGGGAGAAATGCAACAAATTCTCCCTTCATTTCATTTAATTCTTTATGAAAGAAGGAATTTATAGAGAGTAATGGGATTTGGGGTTGACAGCGCATCATTTTCTCTGTATACAACTGACTTAAGATCAGCAATTATAATTTGTCTGGAGGATAAACATGGAAATACGCTGCATTGAAGAGCTGTTGGAAGTGATGTGCAGAGGGGATACGTCGGGCTGCCTGTGGAGGCCGAAGGGAGGACTGCTTCAAAGCCAAGTTTCAAATATCATCTGTTTTCACTATAACACGATGTAACAAAACAAGCCTCAGTAAAATTCTCATTTAAGTGGGAGATAATTTAATTGTTTTGCCTTTTTTTTTTTTTTTTTTTTTTTTTTTTTCACTGTCATCTCTCCACTAATTCAGAAAGATGTTTGAAGGATTTTTGTTTGCTTGGATCTTGGACATAAAAAAAGCACACACTGCTCAGGAACAGATGAAGTGTTGCAAATGGGAATAAAGTATGTAAACATGTTGGGAAGGCAGAAGTGTGCATGTGAGAAGAGTGTACATTGAGATGCATTTTTGTGAAGTGAAAGAATTTATATAATAAAAAACTACTGAAACCTAAGGAAAAAGACTGTCCATAATCAAATAAATTATCCATGAGTGCTCTTTTCTCTCACTGTGTTTTCACATACAGGCTAGAGAAAAAGATCAAGCCAGGCTATTAAATGAAGACTGACACTGAAGTGAATCTGCTATGTAGACTTAAAATGCGAAATCCTATCTGTCTCCTAGCCGTAAAAAGCACATGTGTTATCAGGGAAAGGACACAGACTACACGGGGAAACAATTGCTTGCAAGCAGTAGATGTGGAACCTGACAGGGATGAACAAAGTGATGGCCAGTGCTAAACATGATAATCCTGGCAGGTGACTTCTCTGTGATAAGGAATCTTACACAGTGACGATGCATATCGAGAAATGGAAACGTGGCATTCAAAACTGTATGGCTGATTGTGTGATATTAATTGATACAGCCTGATTGTGTGCTCAGTATGTAAATAAAATGGTAGTTAAGATGCCCAATAGAGACATACTAGAAGATAATGGCCAAGAATGTGTCAGAACGTATTTAAAGAAAGGAAAAGGGAAGTCCTCTGAGGGAAGGTGGGGCTTGAGGATCCTGGAGTTAGGTTATTGGGTCAGCAGAACCCCATTATATATAACACAGGAAATCCCACTAGACTGACAGTGCATCCATTACTTATCACACTGTCCTTGTGAAGGCATCTGATGAAAGAATCCAGAGACAAACACTTGGGCAAGATTGAGCAATTCAGTCCCTGGGAGAGGTGAGATTAGAAACACAGTGTGCAGTTGCCAGCTGGGGCCTGACAATGGGTAGCTGTACTTTCTGTTGTTGGTGCTGATGTTCCTTGTAATGCCTGAAAATCCTGTGGAGGGCAACAGCACGTCATGGAGCAAAGAGACAGATGCCCAGGAGGGCAGGTCCTGGAAAAAACAGCTAGAGCAATGTGTGCTGGTATGTATGATGATATAGACACATTATTCAGATGGAAAAAAAAAACATCCAGAATAGGAGAGAGACAAGTTGTGTTATGCAACCCACTCTGTTTACATGGCAAAATAAGTTTTTACTCCCACCTGATTTACTGAGGACTGCCTTACACAATACTAGCACACTGTGGCCTGCAGTATAAATAATTCCCAAAGAGAACCGTCCTATTGTTTCTGACCTCTCTGCCAAAGCTTCAGTCTCCACAAAACCATGGCAATATCTCCTCATCCAAACTGGTCACATTTTGAAATGTTTTCTGGTAACTGAACACTAACAGTGAGCACTAAGGGAAATTAACACAGTTTGACTTCCTAGGGAACTCTAATACATGCCCAACTGGTTTTGATTTCTAAGATGCAAACTCTTTAAGGGTATATTTCTTATAGCAGAGTAACAAATCATGGTCCTACACTCATGGAAACCCAGCTTAGAAAACCTCAGATTCTAGCAGTGAGATAGATTGGCTGCCACTGGTCATAATCTCCCTTGAGATGGTTCAGTGCTCTGAGGTTCTGCTAATCGATATGGACAGAATAAAGCAAATGCATAAGGCAACCCTAGAATTGAATTACTGCTATATACCTAAAGAGACCTAAAGGCTTCTGGCTGATAAGAGAGTCTGGCCTTAGAGGAAGAGCATACATGGTACTTTGTAACACCTCTTTCTGACATTGACTGGCCTTCTAAAATGAAGTGAGGCCTTCTGGGATAGAGTGACTGCATCGGTGATCAAGGAAGGGCAAGTGATGTCATCTACCTGGACTTGTGCAAGGTTTTTGACATGGTCTCACACCACAGCCTCATCTCTAAATTGGAGAGAGATGGATTTGAAAACTGGGCTGTTCAGTGGATAAAGAATTGGCTGGATGGTCATGGCCAGATGGTTTTTGGCAATGGCTCTACATCCAGGTGGAGGTCAGTCATGAGTGGTGCTCTCTGGGGGTCTGTTTTGGGACTGATGCTCTTCAACATCTTTATCAATAACTTAGAATGTGGGATTTGGTGTACCCTCACAGCAAGTCTGCTGATGACATTAAGCTGAGTGGTGCAGTCAATACAATAGAAAGAAGGGATGCCATCCAGAGAAATCTGGAAAAGGCATGAAAAGTGAGCCCACAAAAACCTAACCAGATTCAATAAGGCCAAGTCAAGTGTGTTGCACTTGGACTGTAGCAATCCTAGATAGGAGTACTGACCGAGAGATGAACTCGTAGAGAGCAGCCCTGCTGGGAAGGACTTGGGGGTCCTGATGGATGAAAAGCTGGACATGAGCCAGCAGTGTGCAATGTCAATGGTATCCTGGGCTGCATCAGCAGAAGGGTGGCCAGCAGGGATAGGGAGATTGTCTCTCTCCACTCTGCCCTTGTGAGGCTCCATTGGGAGTACTGCATTCAGGCCTGGGGCCCCCAGCACAAGAAGGATGAGTTGTTGAAGCGAGTCCAGAGGATGGCCACAAAGATGATCAGAGGGTTGGCGCAACTCACCTATGAAGACAGCCTGAGAGAGTTGGGATTGTTTAGCTTAGGGAAGGGAAGACTCAGATGAGACCTCACTGCGAACTTCTAATGCTTGAGAGGAGTTTACAAGCAGGACGGGGACCAAATTTTTACACACACATATTGTGACAAAACAAGAGGAAAGGATTTAAAGTGAAAGAGAGGAGGAAAGAGGTTAGATGTTATGAAGAAATTCTTCACTCTGAGGGTAGTGAGGCACTGGCACAGGCTGCCCGAAGAGGTTGTGAATGCTCCTCCCTGGTGGTATTCAAGGCTAGGCTTGGTCTAGTGGTTGGCAAGCCTGCCCATGGCAGGGGGGCTGGAACTAGATTATCTTTGAGGTCCCTTTCAACTCCAGCCATTCTATGATTCATTCTATAATTCTGTGATTCCATGGGGTCTAAGAAGACTTCAGCTAGGGATGCAGACTTCCTCAGCTCAAACGCCAATACACTTTCACTCTCTCCTACTCAGTTACTTATTACATCAAGTCCTCAGACGCATCAATTTTGAGAATTCTTGCTCTCTCCCCTACGACAACAAGCCAACTCAACATTTGAAGAGCAAGGATGGCAGGAGGCTGGAAGAATAATAACAAACCTTAACATTTACAACAGAAAAGGAAGTAGACGTGAAAGCCAAGTCAGAGGCCAAGAGAAGTCACCGTAAGAAAAGTGTTAATAATCAGCCCCCAAGGAAGACATTTTAACTGCATTCAGTTGCTATGAACTTTGTGATATACCAGATGCTTTTGTGCGGATAGGCAAGCTTTTAACACCAGCTCTCTAAAATTCACCAAACACATCATAAAGCACTATGAACCATTTTTCACTTAATCAATTATTACAAAAACATTGGCTGCCGCCTATTTCTCTTTTTGCATTCGATGATGCCAGGCACCATGCTGGGTAAACGATACAACGTTGTTCAAGGTTTCTCGGAAAAAGTCTCCATTGTTACTATTTGGCAGTCACTAATAACACTGTACTGCGGAAAACAGCAAATGATAACACTCAGACAAACAGACACCCATTTTCACTGCCCATCCTCCTTCCTACTTCTACTCTACCCTAAAACTGGCCCAGAAAATCAAAGGATCATCTGAGCACGCAAAACTATTTGTTTTCAAAGGGCTGTTGGAAATCAATATGGAGAAATCAACACTTCAACACATTAATTGTGAACAGTTTAGCCCTCACTGGGGAAGATTCTCTATGTCCCTGAAAAATTATGTAAACTGTGATACAAGAAATCAAACACAGGTTATGAACTCTGCTGGGAGAGTAAAATCAACTGAATATTAGAGATAACTTGAAAGCAAAAATAATAAACCCCAATTGGTAGATTTATCAATCATAACAGGCCTTTTCTGATATTGAACTCATAACAGCAGGGTAACTGAAATAATTTTCACATCTACAAGTAACATAAAGGGTAAGGTTTGTTAAACAGTTGATGGCACATAAAGCACAGTACATGTAAAAACTACTCCCACATCCCTTTCTTTTTTGATAAACCCTTTTCAGCACTCAGATACATGCTCTTTCCAGTATATTTTGGTCCCAAGCCTAGCATCCACTTTACTACAGCTTCTGATCCCACAGATTGGGACAGAAAATGATAATGAAGTACAGAAAGGGATTTCTAGTTCACAGAGAACAACATATCCTTAGACACAGCAGCCAGCATTCAAATGCAATCTCAGACAATGGATCATACAAGAGCTTGATTAGCAAAACTTCCTGAAAATGAGAAATACACTGAAAAGGAATCATAGAATCATAGAATTGCTCAGGTTGGAAAAGACCTTAAAGATCATGACGTCCAACAATGACCTAACAGTACTACCCTAACTCTAACAACTACCACTAAATCATGTCCCTGAGCACCACATCCAAACGGTTTTTAAACACATCCAGGGATGTTGACTCAACCACCTCCCTGGGGAGCCTATTCCAGTGCTTAACAACCCTTTCTGTAAATAAGTTTTTCCTGATATCCAACCCAAACCTCCCCAGGTGCAACTTGAGGCCATTTCCTCTTGTCCTGTCACCTGTCACTAGTGAGAAGAGATCAGCCCTACTCTCACTGCAATCACCTTTCAGGTATTTGAGCAATAGCATCTTCCCTCAGCCTCTTCTTCCCCCAAAATAATCTGTTTGTACCAAAGAGAGATAGGTAAGTGTGTCATGGTATATCTGTCCTCAACTCAACTTACCCCAAAATAAGAGTATGGGGGTTATCCAATGCTAAGCTTGTTTCTGTCACTCATTTTCAGTATGGCAAGGAGTACACAATTCTAACATTCTGTTTCGTTTCCTTCATAATGAACCAATCCTTGATACTGCCTTAAAACATTAGCAAAGCTAGACAGCCGAACACAAGGCAGGAATATCCAGAGCTTCCAGCACTAATGCAAATGTTTTTGGAAGCACTAACAAACTTGTAATCTAGCACCAAGCATCAATCTCTGCTCACAGCTGGTGGCAGACAACAGGACTACAGGAGCACTGTGGTACTTCTCACATCTTCCGTTAAAGCACTCAGTATTGACTTTTACAAGAGACAGAACTGCAAGGCAAAGTGAGTCACAGGCCTGAGCTGTGTGGTAGCTCCTATCTCACCTACAAAGCGTCCAAAAGGAGACAACATAACATGAAGTATTGTGAGGATAACATTTCAGGCAGTAGTGCCAACATTTGATTTGCAATTGTCAGACAAGAAGTTGCCAAATTTTCTGGGGAGCATAAAAATACATGTTCTGTTTTGCAGGCAAATGCACTGCAACACTGGACTTGATGACCCTTATGAGTCTCTTCCAACATGGGATATTCTACAATCCTCTTATCGGTTATTCAGGGATAAAGCTGTATTTCTTCCAAAATTAAGACAATGATGAACTTCAGTTTCTTGCTAAATATCATCATGGCAAGCACATGTGACTCAAACTGATGATCTTGGTGATGTTCTCTTTATCAAAATACAGCCCATAGCTTCTTATGGTATTTTTTTCACAAAACATCAAACTCTAGACTTTATCACTGGTGTAAACAAGATGCACCAGAAAGAAAAACAAGCAGGAGGACAAGACCCACTTTCAAAGAAGACAATCTACTTTCTTTTCAAATGCAGCAGGACAACTGAGATGAAACAGATCAACAATTAAGTTGCTAAACTGGGGCTTCAGGATAAAATTATCATGCCCAAATGCTGCTTTTGCCTTTGACATTTGTTTGAGGTTTAACCATAACATAAATGCAGGTATGTATCAAGCCTTTAAGCATCTATGTGCATTTAAAAGCCTGTCTTTAAAAACTAACCTCTGCATACTCTGCATTACCTGCAAACTGAGAAAGACAGCAATGTGATAATTTGTTTAACAACGAATTACATAATTTACTAGCAGTGCAATTGCAGTACACGGTCTGTACTTAACAGGTGCGTTCAACAATTATTCCAGCTACAAGCTGAAGCAGTTCTCATGCCTGCAAATTGCAGTATTGCCCTTCATGATGACTGTAAATCCATGTAAATTTTGGGTACATGAGATGTATATGACTGCTACATTTTGTTGTACACAGTATTTTTAACAGATCATTGCTGTTGAAAGGTTTCTGACAATTAAAATAACTTAAAAAGACTTCTTCCCTTGAACATACTATGTATATCTGATCACTACGCAGCCAAGCTGAAATACTCCATCCACCTCCTATTCCAAAATAGACGGCAAATAATGAGCAAATTGGAATATTCCCTGCTTATAGTATTTAGCTTGTGGTTAAGGATTTTCCAACTTTCTGGGTTAGTACCAGCTCACTAGAAAACTGCTGTAGATCAAGAGGGACTAACACAGCTGACATAATACAGTCTCAAACCAACCTTCCCATACTGAACAGATTCTCGTGTCAGCATGCGTCCTATGCTGAAACATCTCAGACTGAACTTGGCTCCAACCTAAGAGCACAGGGATGAGTTTAGCAGATGAGGCTAATGGAAAGAGAGGAGTTCAATGTGTTCAGAGGGTCCAAAGGCAGTGGAAGAAGCATGGCTGCTGATGAACTGAGGGTAAAAGGGAAGGTTCTATCTTCTTCTCTTTGTTTCCCATAGTTCAATCATTTGGATTTTTACTGTAATGCGTACCATCACCTACACAGCAGAGAAAACAAAGTGGCAACATTTTTCTTTAGGTTCCCAAAAGCCTAACATGATCAAATTGTGCCAAACAATACAGTTATCCTGCAAAAAATATCTTAAGCAATTAAATTACTGTTTAATGACAAATATATGCATATTTATGCATATGCAATAATGCCAAATATATGCATATTACGCATATGCAACTGATTAATTCTCTCTCACATAAAAATAGACTGTAGGTTAGGGGCATCTTACACTCCATTTAAAACGTAACAGAGTTGTAAAAGACAACATATTTTATTTTCTTCAGACTGAAATTACTTCACAGAAAAAGCTTCTTCAAAATGATAAACAAAATGTTAAGTCAGGTTCAGTTTTGCTCTAATCTAGTTCTAACATAGCTTAGGTGGTACTCCAAAATGCTACTCTCAAAACTCCCTCCTTCAGCTAGCAGACTGTCACAACTTCAGTATAGCTGATTATAAAGAAACATGAATGAAAGAGACTTCAGAAGAACTTTCCCAATTTTGTTTAAAACACAAAGGATTAAAATGGCACTGCCACACTGGTTTACAAAACATCGCTTTTATTATACAGATCACTTAAATAAGCTTTCAAATATAGATTTCAAGAAGTTTTAATATGTTTCTGAAATAACATTATAACATTTACTTCTGAAATATTTATTGCTAATATGTTAATATTTCTCAAGTTTTGCCAAGTGTTAGCTCTTGAGTGTTTTTGTCTGTGTTCAGTAACAATTAACTCATCATTGAAATGCCACCACCAGACATTTTCTGGTGCCTATATACCTTCCTCCAAGGGATTCAGATTATATTCTGATTTATGAAGAGCTTGAATGCATCACTTGACTCAAATGGGAGCCATGCTTAAGTAACAGGAAAAAAAGATCAGCTAGCCTATTGAAGTGACATAAATAACTAAGAGAGGAGATAGTGACTCAGCCATAAAGGCTAACAAATTTACACACTCAGAGATTCAGTTTTAGTATTTTCTTGGTCTTGGGAAGAATGTGAAATACCAAAAAGTGATTGATTGCCTGGCCACTCTATTCTGGTATAATCACAATAGTCTGGGGAATTCAAATAGATTTTGAAGAATTTAATGTGGAACAAATTATATTAAAGAAGATTCTTTAATGAAATGTCACTTTTGACTCACGCAGCAGATTAACTACTTTGGAGGGAAGTCTTCAGGGCCAGCCTGGCTCCAAGTTGATTTCTTCATATTGTTACCCAATGCATCTTTAAAAGGTAGCAAGGTAGTTTCACCATTACATAAACTGAATTTTAACTACTTTGCTGAAAATATCAGCCAGGGCACCAATGTGGAGGTGATTTTTTTATCCTATGTGAACTGCACAGCAACAACTCCTTTCCAACAAGCCAAAAGCGCTTATAAAATGGTTTCTATTGACCCATGTGAGAGTAAAAAGTGAGAATCTGGTATTCTGTGAACAATGTCCCAGTCACCTGCTTCTCTCAGTGTACTTTAAAAAAACACCTTGCAGTATCTGTAGTTTCCTTCACCACTGTAGCCTGAATTTGATAAATAATTACACTGAAGAGCAAGAATTTAACAGCTTTGTATAACGTCAGCATGAAATCAAATAGCAGTATATACTTTAAAAATAGGTATTTTAAATATGTAGTCTAGGTTCTTTCAAAACAGTGTCACTGATATGTAAACACTGTTAAGATAGGTGGCTTCAGTGTAAGTCTTGTTATAGCACTTCAAAAATATACTATATTTGAGAAAAAAAAAAAGGCAGTTTATAAGTTTACAAATAAATTTTGATAAGTTACTTTAGCTGAATGTTGTGGGACAGAAGGCAACTTAGAAGTCTCACACAGAAACCCAGGAATGAACAAAATGCAGTCTTACAGATCTGGAAGTTTAAAGGAACAAATGAGGTTTTTTTAGGTAACTCCAGAAGAATCAGAAAGAATCTGAACTAACAAAGGATAAACATCACAAGGATATTGCAATCAATTTTCATGATGGAAAGGTTCAGGTCAAACACATTGCCTGCCCAGACTTTTTGGGAGAGAACACAGATCTCAGTACTAAGAAAAGCTGTCAGATAAATCATGTCACCCATGTGATGCACACAAAATCATTATTTGCAAAAGCTCCAAACACATTAGCACTTAATGGAGGTTTCCAAAGGCTGAAATCGGTCTCTTTAGTCACTAAAGGAAGATTCACTATCAGAACTGTCTTCTGCATTCCCATCATCTCCCCAAGCAGGCACAGGGGCATCTGGAGTCCTGCAGGCAAGAAGAAGTGTTTATATTGTAAATCCTAGAAGGTGGTTGAGTAACTCAGCAGGCCATGCCTTTTACTATATTTACATGCAATTTATATCCACAGCACTTAACACATTAATTGTTAGCTTTAGAAATGCACACCTTATCGGTGTTGCTTCATGTAGAACTGAAAGATCAATACTAGAAACTGTAACTCATTTGACATCAAAATTCTGTAGACATCAGTTTGAATGCACACCTTCAAGACTATTGGAAATTATGATAGTTCACTAAGAAGCAGCAAACACTTGAAGAGAGTTGAAAGCAGGCAATACTGATTAATTCATTTTTTTTTTTAATCAGAGGTTATAGGGCTGAAAGGAACATGCTGTACACCATTAAGCAGTGTAAATAGTACATGAAAAAAAAATAAGACAGGAAATGAACAATATTGTATCCAACTAAAACTGCAGGGATAATTTAGAGAAGCAAAGAAGAATTACTCAGAGTGGAATTTGGCTAGAACACTGGGTTAAATTTGACATGCAAGAGCAGCCATGGGATTTTTATTGACTATAAATGATCAGACTTCTAGTATTTAGTTTTGAGAAGAATATTTAAGATGGACCTCAACATCGTGTCAAAACATTTGCTTGGAGAAATCTACTGGGAATGGAGGACAGAGAAGCAAGTCATCTACAGAACAACCAGCACTACTGACCACAGATGCTGGTTCTCCTTTGAGACTCCCTTCTATGTAATGAGTTTGACAATACAAGCAAGATTGCTCCTGCTAAATTCTGAAACCAGGGTACAAAGTATACATGCAATTACAGTTGGCAAAAGGGAAAGAATGAAAACAGCTTCTTATAGTTAAATGCCCTTTTTGATAAAACATCAAATTTAAAGTAAGGTGATAATTGTCCTTTTTTTTTCCTGTTGTTATTTGTCTTTGGGTTACCACTCTGTGTCATGCCAGAGTATTTCTTACCCAACTTCAATTGTTTATTATAATGTCTCTGCTGGAAATCCCTAAGGTACATTTAAAGTGTTTATAAGCATTCTGGGACAAAAGTAAGAAGTGCATTAAAGAACTGTAAGAGAGCCTTCTCCCACCCCCCCTGCACACCTCCAAAATAAATTAAGAAAGGGTTTTCTTTCTCATGCAAATACCACTTCACAATATTATTCCTTGTTGCCACGGTAATGACAAAACAGAAAAGCTGTGCAAAGACATGTGATCTGGAGAGAGCAGTGCAAAAACTCCTTTAGTAAGGAGAAGATGGCAATGAATTCCCTTACTTCAGGAGAGCAGGACAAAATCTCCTGGAATTATAGACAGGCAAGAGAAAAAAGGATAAGAAACAAAAGTTAAAAATTAGATAAACTAGCTTAATAAAATAGGCAGTTTTCCAAAGAAACCTTGTAGAAAGCTGAGAAAGCAGTGATAACAGAAGTAGAGGTAAAACAGCCAAAGGAAGAGACCATAAACATCTCATTATTAGTCAGTCTCCCTGAGGCCACAGAAAAAACACACAGTCACCAACAGGCAGCTGGGACAGTCTGTAGCAAGTGACTCAGCATACAGCAATATGTAAATGTTCCTAAATTTCACTGGGACTGAGCTAACAGGCCTGAGCCACCTGAAGGCCCACAAAATGTTGTGCAAATGGCAAGATGCATATAAAAAAAGTCTGTATGATAGTGGGACAAGAAAGCAAGTAGATTAAAAAAAAAATAAAGTTTGCCTTAGTTTTTTAAGATATACTTGAAAAAAAAAAACAAACCTCAGTAATACTGCTTGTTTACACACACACACACACACAGAGGAAGTGTAAGTCACCTTGCCAAAAATAATTAGCTTTCTTTAACTAGGCAGATAGGCAGTAAAATTTTCAAATTGGTAACAACTTAAAGACAATCTGCCTGAACTTCAGTGTTTCAAAGAATCCTTGAAGATGGACTGAGACCAAACCCCAGTCATATTCCGTGAGCCTCAAGTAACAGTAATAACATTTCTTAACTCCATCTTAACTCAAATCAGGAAATCCAAAAGCAGATACTTAAAAACACAGATCATTATTTTTTTCTTTTTCCTTTTTTTTTTTTTTTTTAATTTGCAATAAAAAATCCATCAAAATGTGAGCGAATAGCATTTACACAAAAGTGTGTACCAGGAATATAGAGTAAGAAACAGAACAGATTTAACAAACATATAGTAAACGCATGTTTGATAATCCTTTCTCAGACCTTACCTATAGATTCTTACTTGCATTCTTATTTCTTGTTTGATCAGTAAAAATATCAAATGAGGAATAACTACTTCAGGCTTATTCAGATACCAGGAAGCAGCTGGGAGATAAAATGACTCAACATATGACAGTAACTCAGTTTCCCAGTATTTTCATTTTAGTAAACATACTGTAAAAAGGCTTCACCAAAAGGAAAAGAGGACTTTCTATCATCATACATCAGCAGTTTCTGCAGAGGATACAAGTATTTCAAATGGTTTGGTGATAAACAGCATAAGAACGAAACTTACTGTTCATTATTTCATCATTCTCAGGTTAATACATTTTGTAAAACAGTGCAATAAAACTAAACTACACCTCAAAATGTAAGATTCTAAGATCTGTGCTTTAGATAAGTCAGTACTGAAAACGATTATCTGTTCTTAGTAGTCCTTACATTAGGTTGGCTCAATCCAATTACAACATTGAAATGTTGACTTCAGCTTACTCCATCTATGTTGAGCAGGTATACTGCATCAGAACACTCTACTGAGGGAATCTGATAATAAGCCTGTTACTCCTCATACATAAAGCAAAATAAAATAGAGCTTGTTTTTATTACTCTACAACAATGACATCTGGCTACCAAAGCATTGGAAGAAAATTTCTGGGACATATCTCATATTGAAAACAGTACAGTCAAGATGGCAACTGATTATTATTTGTTTCCCTATTGCTAGATGCACATTGACAGATGTCACCTTGTCACTGCTATATCCTCTTAACTGAACCCGTGCTAGGCTTGGAAGAAGTGATTCCACTTCCTCTCAAGTTTGGTAGGTAATGTTCTGCAGCTTTCTGTTTGGGAGGGTGCAATATATGTTCCCCTACATTCCAAGCTCAGCATTTCTTGGACTATGCCTCAACAACATTGAAAAGGCATCCCATACTTGAGATTGCATCCTTCATCCTATGATGCCCTTCTCAGACCATCTTTTTTCAACAAATGGTTGCATTCCAGCCCTACTGAAAGTTACAATTTGGAAAGGAAACATTACTTACTCAAGAAGATCTGGATTTAGCCCCTCCGAAATCATTTTGTTTCGTATGGCCATAACAGGAACACCCTGTGTAGGAGGAGAAGTATAATATAAAACTGCTGGACACAAATTAGGGAACTATACCAGTTCTTTTGAACTCATTTTCAGAAAAAAATACACATAATCACACAATGTACAAGAACATAGATTGATAATCTCACTTGCCATCAGTATGAACCTAGAAGAAAGTAATGTCTGAGATGAAAGCCCTTTTTAATCCTTCTTATCTTTATGGCAAAATGTCTCAAAAAACTTGAGGGAAGGGAATCAGCAACGGACAGATTTATTTGCAATTCATGCAGATAAACCCAGTATGATGAAGTTATATCTCTGGATGAGAATACGAAGAAAGCACAAAGTAGCACCAAGACAGCAGAGAGCAGCTGCGCTGGAAAGACAAAAGAACTCAAGACACTCAAAGTGCAGCTTCAGAGGGAAATGCATCTCCTTTGCTCTGAAGAGGTATCTCATGGTACTGCTAAAAACTGGAAAAGTCTATGTAAAGCATGCAGGAAAAAGGCAAACTAGACTTGAGAACAGAATGACAATTTAAAAGTGAATCCTCCGAATACAAGTGCTTGTAAAGTCAGGGTTGAATCTTCAATGATGTGCAGACAGATTTCAGTCAGTTAAGAAATAATTCTTTTTACTTTAAGTCTCTGATCCCAAGGGACAAAGGTACTAGCGGTCTAGGAAAGGCAGGAGAAACCTAGAAAACTAAATGAACAGTACTACAGGATTCTTTTGGCACAGGGCAAATAACTTTTGTCTAAAGAAAGTAAAATAGTGATAAAATAATGAACAGTGATGACTAATGTTCCAGAGAAGCACACAGTACTAGTGACAACTGCAGTAGCTAACTGCAAATTGAGAGCTAAACCAGTTGCATACAGTTAGCAGTCTACTAGGACTAGACAAAAATCTGACTCAAACAGTTGTGAGGTATTAGACTACGAAACAGAATTTCTCAGTAAATAACATTTCATGCACATCACAAAGGGGAAACAGTTGAGTATTTTATGACTGTTTAATGCATTCATTTATTCTTGGACACCAGGGATTTGGACACCACACAAAATACTGTATTAGTAAATGCTTTTTTCCCAAGATTGGACACCCATAGGGTCCTCCATCGGCATTGAATTGTTTACACATCAGTTCAAGCCAACTGAAAACAAGATACTCTTATTTGCTTTCAATGAAAGGGAGCTTAGTATATGAACTAGTAACAGTGGAGCTGAGACTGTTATATCGTTATGTTCTCACTTGGAGAACGTTTTATTCCAAAACTGTATGCATCAACATATGCAAGAATCATTTTAAAAGACAGAATCTATTATCTAATAAAGATTTTTCTTTTTAAATCAGTATGCCAACCACTAGATTCATAAACTAACAAGTTTGCTTTATAGCTAGTGGAAGACATTTAAGGTCACAGCTACCGGAGAAGTCTCTTCAATACTTGCAGACTCGTAACTCAGAGACTTTGTGGAACACATTCTCTTCAACAGTTGTTAGCAGAAATAGATTTTGTACCAATTATAAAATAGAGGAATTCATGCAATATTAACTAACCTTCTCACTGTTGTAGCATCAGAAACACTGTGATCATTCATACGCAAGCACAAGCTAACTTCTTTTAAGACACCTTTTAGGTATCTTCTGCTTATAAACAGAAACTGTATGTTCCTCAAATAACATTTTTCCCTACCGATAAATTCTGCCCTCTTAAGTTATTTTAACATGTGTAGTCCCAGTCCAAATAAAAATTAAATTTAATCTGAAAGACAATACATCTGAAGACTGGAAAAAAGATTTCAGTACCTTCATGTATCAGATTTACCAAATTTAATATAAGTTTAATCAAAATTCCCCTGAACGCTGTACACCTTTTCCATCAAGGGAGAACAAATAAGTTTATGTCTATAACTGTTTATAATACAATTAGGGTACTACAAATACTTTATCCTTCATATTTTCTTAAGTTTAAACTGGAAAATCAAGAGTCTAATAGTGCTGCATGCTGAAATAAAACAATTATTTTAAATCTAAATATTAACTATAAGCTATAATTACACTGAGCATACAGGTCAACGTAAACGGCATGTGTAGTTTTTTTAACACGAGCCAACACTGAAGCCCCATCCCTGTGTCTGTCCAATTGAAGTTTGACATAGTCTAAATTCAACACACTGTACCCCAGTCTATATCCAGGCTGGTCCTGTGGCTTAAGAAGTACGCAGATCCTAGAGAACCTACACTGCAAAAGGCAGTCTCACTGTAAAAGAGGTTTTGGTCCTCCTCAGTTCAGAAAGAGGTTAAATATCATTACTGCTGGCAACTACTTAGGAGATCACTGGAGCAATCAAATTTCACTTTTATTTGAGTTCTTTAAAGCAAGAATCAATCTATGTTAGGCCAATCAGTATCTTGGCCTCTACACAGTCACATCTGGTGTTTAGAATCCACCAGAAGTACATTTGCTTTACACATACCGTGTATCTGAAGCCCTGCAGTACTCCTCTCACTCTGTCAATTACAAGAATTCTGAACATTTACTGTAGCAAACATGATACTGCTTTTGTAATGTTTGCTTGAATACTACTGCTGTGCATTTAAGAAAAAAAAAGAATTTTTGTTCAACGGCACTCCATCAAAATGAGTTTGTTACAGTTCCACAGAACAGCTATCCTCAGCGTAAAAGAAATATCACTTCCAGCGCTAATTCTCCAATACTAGAAATATTGTGGGCCATAAATAAGTGATCAGTTCCAATAAATCTTCACCTAGAAACTTAATTTCAGCAAATTAATGACACTAACTGAACTACTTGACTGGGCGAGAAGACTAGGTTGGCAAATAGAAAAACACACATTAATATGTAGTATGTTAGCTTGACTTTCCTACCACACTGTTTACAACTGGCAAAAGAGTCATCAGGAACTGCCAGTACAAAGGATAAATGTGGAAAGTGAGATCTTACTCCTCCAGCAGCCACCAAAAAAAAAATATATTCAAAGTAATTAGACCATCCAGCACTTTCACATCCACTTTGAAATCTGGCATCAAATCAATACACTAACAAAGTATTCCGCCCTTTGCCACTATCCCACCGCTTGGCTTTCCACATGATTTGTAATAAGCCAATTTGTGATTCAAATGAAAACTAAGCTCTGGAACATCATCCAAAGCACTAAGCTCACCAACTGTAATAATTGCTCTGAAGAGGGAAAAAAACCCCATGCAGTCAGTTTTCACATAAGCAACATTTTACTATACTGTGAGTTAGTAATGTTTTCCAGGATTATCATATATATTTTAGAGAAAAATTTCCAATGATTGCTGGAAAATAAAGACAGATCTTTTTTCTTTGTTTCCAATGCTGTTTTTAGTTTTGTGGATGTGAAAAAAAGAGCTCTTAGGAAAAAAAAAAAGGTCACGAAGAATCTCCTACCAATGTTTTCACTCCTTCATTTTCACAAATGTAAGTATTGAGATTATACTCATTTTCTATTTACGTATAGAAAAGAAGAAAGATGAAGAGGGAAACTAAATGTGCATCATGAATAGCAGGGAACTGAAGTGGAAGTAATTAGTTAAACAATTCTTCTACCTCTACTTTGAGCCCTATGGGAATAATAAACTCTCCTGCTCTGGAGTATATTGGCAAAGCTTTGTTTTGTACTCTGCAGCAAATAAAAGCTGCAAGCATGTCTGTATGCAGGGAATGACACCAATTCTGCCCGAGTAACTACACTTCCAGTGTAATCTTCTATAACTCCAACTAATATCACTCTCGTTTTACACATCTTCATACCCTCAGTTCACAACTATATTGGCAGAATTTTGTAGAAAGAACTCACCTGAGGCTGTCTGCAGTAATACATTACATCTAACCATTTCTTAGAGAAGACTTGTAGCTTGCATGCTACAAGTATGCAATTGGCTCCAAAAGTAATGCCTCCTATTTATTTCCATGAAATCAATAAGTACAAAGAACACAATAACACTAATTTTATTGAGCAAATTCTCGGCTACAAAACACTACTTTTCAACACCATTAGCTGTGCATTTTTCTTTTTCTTTTTTTTTTTTTTTTTTTTTACCAGCAATGAACAAGAGTCTGCATGCTGTGCTCATAAAAATTCACAAGGCTGTCCAGAACATGACTTGTCCTTCACATCACTGTTACCTCTGTTGAAATGCTCCACTCACTGCCTCACTGTGCTCACATCCACTGTTTGGTCTTCATAAACGTTTAGCTAGTGTTGATAAATATAAATGGGTACCATTTTTCCACACAGAGGAATTCAGTTACACACCTTTGCTTCATACACACTCTTGTATCAGACACCATTTTGTCAGACTGCCCCTCTGCTGCCATCTGTTGCACAATAAAATGTAACAGAATATTGGTGGGAAGGTTCAAACTCTATTGCCATACCACCAATATCTGCTTGTGATGCTGTCCGACAACACTATAAAATAGGAGGCATTACTTTCAGAGCAATCCTTGCATGCTAACGTTACTCTAGCTAAAAGATTACTAACACAGTGTATGCCTTCCACGTTCACTCACAGTTGTGTGTGAAGTTTCATCTAGGAATAACTGACTACCGAAAGAATGATATGACAACTGACTTACCACTTGTACCATTTTGAGATATCTGGCATATCTTGGGTCTTTGGCCACAGTTCTCATATTCTCTGTTACTATCTCCGTCTTCTGTAGTGCTTCTTCATGTTTATTGTTCTGCTGTATACAAAGAAGATAAGACTTCAGAGGTTAGGTTAGGTACACAGATGAGAAGCATTCAGAGACTTCAATCTATGAAGTTTGAACCTGAAGAGTAAAGTACAACTCTTCTTACATCATGATTATTCTGATCTATACTCACAGAATCATAGAATCACAGGGATTGGAAGGGTCCATAAGAGATCCTTGAATCCAACCCCCAAATACTTTTAGCAACAATTTATTGTACAACACATGGAAAAAAAATTCAACAGTCAATACCACAACACATCCATGTAGCCAAGAGCAGCCATCAACTGTATTTAATAAATAAAACAGAACCAATTTAAATGCGTTCTTTATATGAACGATTTTGTTAAGATCATATTTATTATGTTTATTTATGTTTAATATGTTTATATGTATAGCTCTCTCCCCAGGTGGTCCAATGCATTTTGGACTCACTGTAATAACCTCTATTAAAAAAGTATGCTAGAAACTTCAAGTTGACCTAGAAGCTCACATTCTAAAACACAAGAAAAGAACTGGAATTATGTGAGTTGAGCTGCTCCTTTCATTCATGACCTTTCCAATCTCTGACGTAATTCATGTTTATATTTTAGTGTGACTGACCAAAGAGGATGAAATCATTTACTATTTGATTTGAGTTAGTTCTAGTTACTTAATCCACATATTTATGAAAGGGTATCGCCTTGTTTTAGAAGTCAGTTGTTTAGTTTCATTAATGAAAAATGTAACTTTAGATCTTTACAGCTGGTGTGACTGCCCTGTTTAAGTAAACTTACTTCTTCCATTTGCTTTAATTGAGATTAGAAATTTGATATGGAGAACTATATTCCTTCAGTACACTATTTATCTTTATTACTTACTCCAGACTGAGGTGACACAGCTGCCTGTTGATCCGTAGTAGCTGGTGCCATGGGACTGCTTGTAACATTATTCAGATTTGCACTGGACACTTCAAATTTGACATCCTCTAAGCCAGGAATAGAGGATAACTGATCGGACAAAACATGACCAAATTAGCAGTGAGCATATTCTAAGTCTATACATAGAAGAAAGTCTGTGGGATGTCACTTGCTAAATATTTCACAGGTGAGTTTCACATTAACGAAACTGTAATATTTTATCACTAGTTTTGGTATTCCAATTGCCTCTCATCCCACACTCCTTCACTCTCCTTCCCCTCTCCTTCCCCCCCCCCCAAAAAAAAAAAAGGGGGACTTCCCTGTTCAGGTGGTTTCTATACGAAAATCCCAAATCCCAAAATGCTCAGTTGAAGCCTTTACTGGTTACACCGAGCTGCAGGGCAGGAAAGGTTTCAACACCTTCCTGGCATTTTGCTAATGCCAAGAGAAATTGCTTCTGTCATTAACAAAAGAACTGTTTAAAGTTTTGGCTATTTTTTTTTTTTGCAGCTAATTAAATGATAATTCATGACTCCTGGTTATATCCTTACGTCACCTTACCTAAAGAACATACATCAGACACATCTGTCACTGCTCAAAGTTACAGTCTGTACACATACAAACCTTTGCATCCAATATATTGAGTGTTGTTTCAATTTGCTGGATACGGAGAGAGAGTGCTGACAATTTCTAGAATAGAAAACAATTAAGATGTGAAAACACTCTCCTGGGCCACTAGTTTACACAAAAGCATTCACATCTAGTTAAACAAAATCTCTTTTGGTTTCAATCTGCAAAAGACAGTAGAATATAAATGAGATGAACGTACATGAAATAAACGAAGCAATGCCATCACCCCTTTTTAGTACAGTAGCTAGAGTGGTTCAGATTGTAACTAATTTTACTATGCATTATTTGACAGACAGAAATGAAGACAGATTATGCACAAATGGCAGCCAAAGTAAATAGGGTATTACTTTGGGCAAACAAATGACAGACTAATGGCAGACACACCGTACTCTCACAGTTGACCAAAATAACTTTCTTCAAAGCTTTTTCCAAATGTGAAGGGAGAAAAGATGTGATGTGTGCACATATAACTAAGCACGTAGAAATAGAAATATTTGATAAAGACTACAGCAGGTGAATGAAAGTCTTAGATAGTCACAGCAAATCTGAACTAACCATAAGGTTTGTATTTTCCAAGTGTACCTCAATAAGATTTTGATATATTTTTCTTACAAACAACTTAAGTTTTTCTAAATTACTCTATAAGCACAGTTGCTCTGTTAACTAATCATTACCATACTCCACCAGACCTGTCCAAGTGAAGTTGGCTTAGCACGCAGGCTGGCAGATATGTACCACTCTGACAGCTCTCTGGCACATGGGCAAGATTCTGCCTGGCTCTTAAGCAGAGCTTTAACACCCTAAGAAAATGGCAGTTCTGCCAATATGCTGAAAAAGTAAAAAGAGAGTGACAAAAGTTAGTCTTTCTGGATAGTACGCTGACTTGTTTACAGATGACTCTTTGTTCACAAAGAGAAGTCAGCTCTCTTGAAAGGAACTACCCACTCTGCAAGCAGTGGATGAAAGGGGAAGAAAGATGCACAAAAGACAGTTCTAAAGACATATCAGCTTGACAAGAATTTAGAGGTAGGCTGGTGGCAGCCTTAATTTTGAATTTCCTGGCTTCCACTGATTTACACTGGGACCATTTACATTAAAAACACACCTGTACTTCATAAATGCAAAAGCTTTTCAAGTTTGTACAGTAACTACTAAGTCTGTTCAGCAACAACACATTTAGATTAATTAATAACTTTTATTAATTAGACTTCATAGTGTTGGTCTGTGCTCAAGACGGCTTTATGTATATACACCTTGATTTCTGTAGTGCCTTATATAATAAGTAATATTGAGATCAGATGAAAATCCAGTTCTGGACAACTGATAACAACACTGGGCAGTGACAGTATCCCATATACCAAGTCAAGAAAATCCAGAATTTTTGATTTTTTTTTAATTTTGAAACCTATATGTTGATATAGCAGTCAAAATTTATACTTGCCAAGAGTCTGGCTCTAACCTTTACTAATACAAGAATTTCTCAGGTTACATTGCTTACTCTAACTGGATCTGACAATCGCTGTTAGCCAGTGGCTTTAGCTGAATAACCTAGTACACAGCTACAGAAAAACTCCACTAATGACAGAAAGGTAAAGCTTAGAGCCACATCAGAAAACATCACTTCTACAAGGGAATAAGCATTCTTTCCCTGTCCTGTGGAGAATTTTAGTCCTAGTAAACTTCCAATGACATTAAATTCAAGACAAAAAAACTTACCACTGATTTTTAAGAATTTTTTTTTTCCTTCACAAATCATAAACATTAATTGCTTCATGTTCCAGAGTAATCACTTGCCAAAAATATCCCTTTTTCACATCAAAAATTGTTTGCCTCCAGATATTTGTATATCACCCTTTTAAAGTAAAGGCAGAGAAATGTGAAAGCAAGTCTTGATGCAGTGCCCTCTGACACAGACGAGGGGGACAGGGACTGACAAAATGGTGTCAGCACCAACAGTGCAGCCTCTTTCCAGAACAAGACAATATTCACAGTAGGAGGCTCTCAGAAAAAGAATCAAAGTTCAAAAGCTATGCCAAATACGCAAGTTCAACAAAACAAGGTTAAGCGAGGCATAATCAGAGAGATATATTGGAGGAAAAAAAATCTGTCTTAGCAATGCATTCAAGATGAGCAGAAAGCAGACTAAATTCTAAAGCTACTGATACAAATGCAGCAAAAATAGTGATGTGAATGGTTCTCATTTCTAGGAATCTTTCTCATGGAATAAAGCGAGGGATGGAAAATAGCAAACATACCTCTTCACAAACAGTAGAAAAGCGGTTCAGAAACTGCACTGTGTGAACCACAAATTGGTTTAGAAATGCTACAGTTCTTTTCTGCTGAATAGCAGGAACCTGCAGAAAATGAGACAATTTGTAGGTGTTAATCCTCACGTTTGGACTGAAATATGTATTACAGAATGCAAAAATGCAGGAAAAAGAGATCAGCCTTAGGTGTGTTTGCTATGGATGCATAAGAACCAAATTTACTATAACATATATGAGGATTGTTCCAGAAGTAATGCCTCCCATGTTATGATGTTGACCCATGACATCAGAGGCGGATGTCGGCGGTACGGCAGCAGAGGCTGAACCTTCCCACTGATATTCTGTCACACTGTGTGCGATGTTGTTTCCACGAGGAAAAAATACCACCTGTTGATATTCATGGAGGCTTGCTGAATGTTTCTGGAGACCAAACAGTGGATGTGAGCACAGCGAGGCTGTGGTGGTGCGTTTCAGCAGCGCTGACAGCAATGGTGGGTCACCTCTGCTGGTGCAGATTGTTATGAGCACAGCATGCAGGCTGTTGCTCGCTGCTGGTGAAAAGACTCAGCTAACGGCGGCGCCTGTTGAAAAATCGTGCTCTGTAGCTGAGAATTTACCAAACAGCGTTATTCTGCTCTTTGCTGTAGTTTCCATGGAAATAAATAGGAGGCACTACTTTCAAAGCAACCTAAGTAAAAATCCTTTTTCGCCACCAGCGTACTGCAAACGTACTTGAAAAGTGGCAGGATGCACGGAAAAAAAGAATAGTATCCAAATGAAGGAATGTTATCTTATTTCAGAAGCTTTTAGATGGAATAGCGAACTCTCCCCAAAGTTAGCATTAAGAAATAAAACATAAAGAGGGCAAAGCAGAGCTGTTCCTTCTGACGCAGAAGAAGGAAAACAAATCCTCCACGTCAGAACTGACCCGCGCATGCTTTTTCAAACCAAAAGGCTGAATATTATGTTTGCTAGAGAGAAACTTTCACAACCAAAAGCGCTGCACGTGAAGCAGCTCCGCTGGGGCCGAGGGATGAGGCGCCAGGTGAGGCGAGGCGCGGCCGTACCTTAGTGAGGTCGATGCCGGAGCCCACGATGGGCAGCCCGTCCTCATCCATACCCGCGGGCCGGTAGACTGCCCGCACCCCGGAAACCCCCCGCGTTCTCAAGCGTCCTCGGCCCGGAAACAAAACCCCCCTGCCCGCCCTCCAGGACTGGGCTGACCGGTCTGCGCTTGTGCGCTGCCCTCGCGGTGCACCATAGGAAGTGTAGTGCAGGAGGGGGAAGGGAGTGTCGGCGCGGCCCTTCCCGCTGCTCTGCAGCACCGCGGCCAGGCGCTGCTGGAGGGTTAACATTACGCTGCTCGCGTTTCAGCGGCTTAACCAGAGAATCATTAAGGACGGAAAAGGCCACTGAGATCACGGAATGAAATACGACAATTATAGAATGGGTTGGGTTGGAAGGGACCTTTAAGATGATGTAGGTCCAACCCCCCAGCTATAGGTGTCTCCTCCCTCTAGACCGGGCTGCTCAAACCCCGATCCAGCCTGGCCTTGAATGCTTCCATAGATGGAGCATCCACAACCTTTCTGAGAAACCTGTTCCAGTGTCTCACCATCCTCACAGTAAAGAATCTATTCCTGTTATCTAGTCTAAATCTGCCCTCTTCCAGTTTAAAGCCGTTGAAGTCCTCCATGAAGACATGAAGGTGCTCCTTGTTCCCCATGCTCCGTGCATTGGTGCACAGGCATTTGAGTTGGGCTCTCATTGAGGCCAGTTGGAGTTCTCTTATCCTGCACCTTAAGTGCTGTCTTACTTGCTTGTGATCCAACTCCAGGCCCAGAGTATCCATTACCATCATCAGCCTCTAAATGGGATGCTTTGTGGATCACCTACCTCAGCAACCCTAGTTTAAAAATTAAATTGGAAAGCTTGCTGCCAAAGATGGTCTTTCCCTTCTCTGACAGATGAACCCCATCCTCCCTCAGAAGACCAGATTTCTCAAAACAAGTTCCATCACATAAGTAGCCAAAACCCTGTTCATGACACTGCTCCCTTAATTATTGATTTTCTTAATTCTATCAGCCCTTTCCCTCCCCATTTCCCTAAGCTGGAGGATTGATGAGAAGACTACCTATGCTCCCAGCTCCTTGTAGACTCTCTTGATATTCTTCAGGTTGCTAACACCTGTGTTGTTGGGGCCCGTGTGAAACAGTGGCAGCAGGTTGTAGTCTATGGGATGTACAAGGTCTGGCCACCTCTGAGTCATGTACCTGATGTGGGCTCCTGGCAAGCAGCAGACCTCTTGAGATAGCAGGTCAGAATGACAAATGGATGCCTCTGTACCCCTCAGAAAAGAATCACCTACCACAATCACCTGTCAATTTTTCTTAGTTGCTGTAGTTGTTCTGCAACAGGTCTGGCTGCCTTATTCAGTTCAGACAACTTACCTCTTAGTGTTTCTCTATCCTTCTCAGTCTGCAGAAACTCGAAGTGGTTCCACAGAAACACATCAGGCTTTGGGGCAGGCTTTTTCTTCTTGTTAGTCCTTCTCATGGCTATTTGCCATTTCTCATCACTGTTGTCTTTCTCTCCAAATGTGTGTGCAAGTGGAATTTGGGACTGCTTGGCCCCAAACTGTTGATTCAATACAGGCTGCATGTGAATCTAGCTATTTCTGCCTCCCTGATAGTACACAGTCTTTTGACAGACTCCTGTAGGTCAGTCAGCTGTTGCAGATGACATATTATGAACTGTGAACAAAGACCAAGATTGTTACTTTGCAGCACAGCTATGTCATGCCTGACTCAAAATGATGGTCCCTGTAAAAGCTTCAAAAAGGGATCTGATCTCCTGGCACTGCCACCCTTATCTGCTATTCATGCTAATAACATTTTGAATATGCTACCTACAGTTAGAGAGTTATAAATGAAAGCTAAACTGAAAGTATATTTGGCTCTGTGTTGTTCAATACTAAATAACTAATTTCTGCATCTTACCAGGTTCTTTCTGGTTTAAGCCATCTGTTCTCTGGAACTCATCTGCCAGACAACTGTTTGAGACCAAAGTCGTAAAAGAACAAGTCATGAAACAAGAGAACATGTTGTCTCTATTAAAAGTCATCAACTGCCAATACATCATGTACCTAATCCCTAGGCTGATTAACTACAAATGACAGATGAGAAATTAGTTTTAAATCCCCAAAGACATGGCTCCAGACAGAACATTAGGCACACTTGCATTTGTAAGTAAACCTCAGCTTGAACACTATATGCAAACTGCATCCACTGGCAAATTCTATGAAAACCCTACGAGACTTAGAACTTATGTTAGCCAGGAATAATCAGTTCAGAAAATAATCTATCCTTTGGAAAAGGGATGGGAACACTGAATTCCTAGTCTTCATATCAGGGGTCTGTTTTGGAGAATCTAGACTAAGCAACTAAAGGTCCTAGAGTGATGGTATGTGCTACGTTGGTAATCTTTCTTCCAGTGGAACAAGCAGCAGCCCAACTCACTAAGTAAAGCTTCATTTCAATTCTAAGATTGTGTACTATAGGAAGGCAAAAAAAAAAAAAAAAAAATCAGGGTGATATGGAGCCCTTGTTTATAGCAGTTAATTCAACTAGCATGTAGAAGAGGAAATTCTTGGTGAAAATTCTTCCTGGCTACATCTGAATACTGCTAAATCTAATAAAAAGCTATCTAAATTTAGAGCAGTTAAGAATGTACCATAGTTGGAAGCTGTCAGTAGGAAGCTTTTCATGTGATGAAGAAACAAAATTACACTATTTAATACTCTGAAGATTATAACCCATAACTGCCCTGCTAATTTTAAAATATTAAAAAGAAAAATCAGTTTACTTCCAAATGATTTCATTTTGCCAAGCATTTTACAAACCCCACATTCAGAATCTGTGAAAGCTAGAAAGCTGCAGATAGAGCACCTAGATCTGTTACTCCAAGCTTACATAAAACCCTAATTCATGTAGGAAACAGCTTTTATTTTGTTTTTTATTTCATCACTTTCTTTAAGTAACCTGCTGTCACACTCACAGCCTTGTTACCTTTTAGTAAAACATTACATAACAGAGTCCGCTCACCCTGTTTGAATTGAACAAACTGTATTTCCTATTACGTTGTGGGGTAAGGGCATGTAGTTGGCAACTTCTTAATCTCCCAAAGGCAGGGCAGGGGTTAGTCTGTAAAATTCAATAGGTTTAATCTACTTATAGGAATTGTGTGAATTATTTTTGGGGAAAGGAGCTCCTAAATGATCCAAGTGACTGCTTCTACTTTAATTACCTCAAAAAATCCCTTAGTTATATGCAAGAAGTATTAATCTCATTTACCATAAAATGTCTGTAATGTTTTCCAGGGAATGTTAGAGCAATTTAATAATGTAAATGCTTAGTTAAATTTTTACAGACAAAGAGATTCAGATAAGTTGGACAAAAAAAATCTCACAAGAATATGATCTTCTGTGAACTTTCTGGTACTTCCTGCTTTTAATTTGGCAAAAAAATACTGCATAGAAAAAACTGCAACACAGCACTTTTTTTTCCCAGCTGGAATTAGGAAGTGCAGGATATGAAAAGTGAAAAACAGAGTACAGGAAAATGATCTTTTTTTCTTCTTCTTTTTTTTTTTTTTTTTTTCCAGAACCTCCTGGAAATGTTTTAATTGATCTGTTAAACCAGAACTATTAATACTTGAACCCACAGTGGGAGTATTTATAAAAAGAAATATCATAGAATCTTAGAATTCTTAGAGTTGGAAGGGACCTTTAAAGGCCATCTAGTCCAACTCTCTTGCAATAAACAGGGACACCACAGCTAGATCAGGTTGCCCAGGGCCTGATCCAGCCTCACCTTGAAAGTCTTCAGAGGTGGGGCATTGACCACATATATATAATTGTGCAATAATACTCTAATTTATGGATATTACTCAAACACTTATTCTGTATCAGTACCTATACTGGATGATAAATACCACATTAAGGAATACATACTGCACAGTGCGTAACTGCTGGCAGTTCATACCCTATTTGCATATATGTACATGCATATACGTGCTTAAAGGTGGAGTCATGAAGGAAAGATTAAAGACTGATTAACAGCTACTAAAATATTTTGACATATAGCATGCACTTGAAAGTAAGGAGAACAGCACAAGCTTCAAAGCACTGAAAGTGATTTGCTACGTATATTTTTATATTACCCCAAATCAGAGCCTTTAGTCAATTGCAAAACAGAACTGCACAGGCTGAAAAAACTGGCAAGTGCTACTATACCTTATAATGTTCATATGCATTTTATATGCTTATATACTGTTACAGGTCCCAGGACATAAAATTCTCTTAGAATCAGCATCGAACTCTAATAGCTATACAATTGAGAGGTAAGTTAAACAGATACAAAAAGTTGGTCCAAAAAAATTTCCAGACATGGTGTCACCTGATCCTCCATAGGGGCAATAGTTGTTTTTACTAAGGTGGTCCAATGAACAGCTGAAAAGGTCGAAGTGTAGATTAACATTTTTTTGATTTCCCATGGAGTCTTCTAAATCCATGCTTACAAATGGAATTCTGGCAAAACTTTCCATACAAAACTTGTATAGCCTCAGTGATTTTCCCCCAACTGAAGCAATAGGAAAAAAAAATATCTATCTCAATAACATTTTAGGTATGTCAGAATACGTATGCAGCAAGCCAAAAGAAGGGTCAGAGAATTACCAACCACATGATTGTTAGGCAGACTGAGTAATGTAAAGGTCAGGTTCTGTAGGTTCAGTTTAAAAAACAAAATGAAAATGAAGTGATATATGGGTTACAATTCTCTGAAAGCAACTCTTTGATTTTCAGTTTTCCTGGTACAATGCTAAGGCAACAGCAGAGACTTAACTAATTTATTTGTTCTGCAGGGAAGAACTTGGGGAGCATGCTAAAAACATTAACTGATTGGGTTTTTTTGTTGTTGTTTTTTAATACTCTCTTACACAGGTAAGAAATGATAAGAAAAGCCCTGAGCTTGGCAACATCATTCTAGTTCTTGGTAAATAAGTAGTCCTTAAAAACAAGAGTACTGAAAACCATGGATCTTGGCTTCTTAATTACACAATAAAAGAATTTCTGCCTCTTGTCTCCTCGCAGTTTGAGCAGTTCCAAATAATAAACAAACAAAACAGCTGACTCAAAGTGTACTTGTATATATCTAATGCAAACTGCCTTTGTTAATATGTACTGTGTACACTGTATATCTGGCATACCAAGATGCTATATTAAATTTTGCTCTGAAGGACAAAAAAAAAAAAAAAAAAAAAGCTGTTTCACTTTCACTATAGTAGAGATACGGCTAAATTCCAAATTTTCTTTAAGACCCACAAAAATTTTAGCTGCTTATGAGCCAACTACATCTCCTGTTTTTACTTTACCTTACCTTTCAATCTCTGATCAAAAGCTGGGGCTAAGAGGTAGATTAAGTGCCGTATCTTGAAACATCCTCTGCTTACTTTGCAAATTAAGCAAGCACCAGTCAAGATTGGACAGTCTTCCAAAACTAGGCTAATGGTAACAAATTGTGTAAATTCTAGTCCAGCATTTTCTAGTTTCTTATGCATGGAGATTTTCTTTTGATTACTTTTTTTTTTTTTCTTTTTCAGCCAGTTGCTGAAAAAAATAAAATTTTTGCTCCAAAATAAAAAAGGATAATTTTTTTTATGGCTGTTAGTCAGTGGAGCCCAAATGGAAAACTGTGTGTCTCTGGCAAAATGAACACAAAAGAGCTCTATATTCTATGGACTCCAGGGACTCAAGTCTTATAGTAGCATCAGCTACTTGCACTTTCCTAGAAAAGATCATCTGGATCACGACAAAGGAGGGGATGAATCAGAGTGCTACTCACTGCAGGAAGTATATTAGATGCATTAAGTCCATTTGCTACATTACAAGGGAAAATGGTGAAAGTCCTCGTATCTCTAAAAATTCCATCTATATTCTGATGCATCATTTGAAGAACCCAGATAAACTGCAGCGTGGTTAGAAATTAAAAGAACAACTAGATACAGATAGAAGGAAAAACAGAAGATAAAGAGGGAGAAATGCTGTATGTTGGAACATGGCTCAAGGGGACTTGAGAAGGTAATGCCAAAGGCATGATGATGCTACTCGTGAATATGCAGCTCTTAGGTTTAGCTCCATTACCTACCTTATCTCTCATAAACTACCACAACTCAAAGCCAACAGGATCTGGCCAACTCCAACATAAAGACAAGCAGTGAGATGCTCAGTGAAATGGAATAAACAAACGTAAACCACTCAGTCTGATCCTGTATGATCAAAGGCTGTCCAAAGAGTAGAGGTCAAATTCTTTGAGAACACTGCTATAAGATTTTCTTGGTTGCATGCTAAATAGCTAAATGCTTCTCAGATCCATTTCCACTTCTTAATGCTACTTTGCTTGTTCTAAACTTTTAGTGTTTTCTCACAAAGAACTAAGATACCCAAAATGGCTTTATAAGTTTATCTGAATATTTATTTTTATTAATGAATCTGTTTTGGTTGTATTGCATGTAGTTGAGTGAATGACTTGGAACAAAAGAAAGGGGCCAAAATGTTGCATGCAGCTGATTCTAACTGGATACCACAGTAACACCAAAATATTTACCCATATTTAAATCTGTCAGATACCCTCTCACTAATTTTATCAGCCCTTCATTGGTGGCATCCAAATGTTGGATTTTAGAATTTTCTTGCCTTCTGTTTAAGAATCATAAATATTGTTTTAATAACCACCTCTTTCATAGAAAGCCTAGAAAAGTGAAGTCTTTCAGATTTCACTATTTTGGACTCCTCTATCCTTCTATCTACAGAAGCTGCTTAAATTTGAGACCTGGAGTAAAGTTCCACCAAAATCAGCTGACGTTAAGTCTGTTAGAATTGCAGGTTTTGTTTCGTTAGTAAGGATTAAAAAAAAATAAAAAAATTAAAGGTCTTCCAGATCATTTGGAATTGTCCAATTATATAACAGCATGTGGAGACAGAGCCAACTACACAAATGAAGTTCTTGGTGTATGTTAATTATTGGTTTTTGCTTGTTTTGTAGCATACAGAAGAGAATGGTGATAACATATCTATCTTGTTTAGAAGATGGCAAACAAATTCATTTAGAGTACATATGACAACCCTAAAATGTTAAAAAGACCTTACAAATTACAACAGTATCAATTTAGTTACTGAATATTTTTTCTAAAAAAACATTTTACACTGATTAATATAAATCAATAATTAGAGTATCTTGGAATAGGTAGTAGATAGCTCTCAGTTTGCTGGCAATCCAAATAAATGTACAAACACACACATTTTTTGTTCAATTTGATTTTTTATCTACAGGTATTAAAATTATTGTGATTACACCATCGGCTTTTTCACTGTGGTAACTTCAATCAGCAAACACACTCAGACAACATTTTATGACAGTACGTTACTGTATTTCTTTCTTAAAAGATAGAAATGAATCAGGAAAGTTAAGACAAAGACAGGTGTTCATGCTGTAGGCACTCTGTGAGAATTTCAAAGTATTTGTGCTGTGTTAACTGAAAGACAACTGAGATTGCTAGATACATAACCTCTTCAAATAAGCAAATCAAAGTTACCATTAAAAAAACAAATGCCACACCAAACAACATGTTGAAAAATGTATATATTTTAAGGGAAATAGCACAGGGTCAGATTTATGGTATCTGATTTTATCACAGTTATTGCATTTGCAAGCTGAAAATGAAACACAAAAGGTTTCTTATTTTACTTTTTGTTATGTCCTGCAAATGAATAAATACCAATCAAAGAGTAAATTCTTTGCTTTGCTATGAAAAAGATGTCATATTGTGAAGTTCAATACTGAAGACAAATGGCAATTTTTACATTTCTGTTACCCAAAAGAAAATTTTATGGTCTCCTCCAACTGCACATAATGGAAGGGTTCTGTGCCATGTCAATCCAGATCCTACAGCTGCAGTACCAGTAAGAATGGGCTTAAAAGAGAGAGAAAAAAAAGAGAAATATTAGTACAGCTTACCATGTACACCACATATACCAAGTTGCATGAACAAATTCTCACTTATGTAATACTCCTTAAAAAAAAAAAAAAAGCACAGTTAAAATACATCAGAAATGAAACTGAAAAAACTGATTATCTTTTCATGTGTTCCAGCAACAGCTTACTGTATTTAAGTAAGATGCAGCAACATCTTTCATGATGAAATCTTTTAAATGAAATTACTTCCTGCTATTTAAGCATAATCACAACTAACTAGTATGTTTGGAGATACCTGTTACTGTAAGCTCTGCAAATGTATATTAACTTGAGCAAAACCAAAAATACTCCTTGTACTTGGCATGCACTGTCTTGATACATTCCTGTTCATAATATAGTTAATTCAAAGCTGAAAAAATACACAACGATCTGATTTTTGTATCTTTAGAAATAAAAATACTGAAAAATTTATTAAATATCAGGCTAAATGTTTTTTTCATAGACTCATAGAATCACAAGTTTGGAAAGGACCTACAAGATCATCTATTCCAACCGTCCTCCCACTACCCTTGCTACCACAAGCCACTAAACCATAGCTTTTTTCCTCCTTTTTGCATAAATGAGACATAGCAAATGGGTAGATCAAGCAGTCTTTTAAGTAACAGGCTAAGTATTGTGTGTGATTTTTCTATAGCAAGGATTAAACAATAAATAAAACAAATAAGCCAAGCAGCATTTCTGGATGGCTTTGGCTATTTTTCAGTTCTAGCTTTTAGCTGCTTATGAGTTTGATTTGAAAGGGATAGATGCAATCCCATCCAAAAGCTGAATTCAAAAGTTTACCTGGGGATGTCCTAAGTGATGAACAAGCAATTGAGTAGTTGCCTTTCCTGGATATCCAATGGTTGCAAACAGATTTTCATTCACTCGGGACCACCTATGAATAAAATGAATGTACCTTTCAAATATCCCTATCAGGCTATCAGAAGCACACACAAACTGGAGATTTCTCACTTGCGAATAATTGTGTGAAGCCAGCAGATATTCCACTGCCACCAAATTCAGATAAATGGCTTGTAAATTATTTACTGTCAAAGCCCCTGTGCACGTTATTGTGTAACAGAGAAAAATCATGGTCATTCACAAATTTCACAAAGCTTATAGACCAGATCCCCATAAAAAATGATTTAGGAAACAACTTGATAGTACATAGATTTATATTAGAAAGAAAATCACACAATAGAGACAACACTTATACCTGAATAATCTGGCTCGATCAACGTGGACGGGTCTCTTATCCTGTGGATAACTAAAACAGACATTCCATGTAAAAAACCTTTCTGCAAACAACTACAGATCATACTGTAAGTATCAAAACAATTATTTTAAACACCAAATGGGAAATATTGTCTACTTTTTGTGAAGCAGCTGACAGAAAGCATGAGCTTCCCTGCAGCCTACATCTCATTTTAGAATAGGAAAAATGAAGTAATTAGTGACTTTATCATGTTTCAACAGTTACGTATTTTTGACATAGAATGACATGATAATAAACAAGCTTCACGAACAGGAGAGATGCTTTCTCTCAAATGGACAAAAAGAAACATCATGTTATTTTAACAGATAGAAGTAGGCATGAAAAAGTATGGTGGGAAATGACCTGTACTTATTTTATAATTTCTGATGAATATTTACTATTAACTGAATAGGTGATGCAATACACACTGCAATTAAATGCTGTATTAGCAAAGTAGCCACGTGACTTCATGTGCTGTTTAAGGAGCAAATACTCTCCTACACATAAAACATACCTGGAACGAGTGATATCCCAGATTAGCCAATCACTTCCAGCAACTGCTCCAATTCTGAGAGTATTCTTTAAACACCAGTCTGCTGACATCAGCGGTGTTTGTTCACACTCCAGGGAGAGAATGGCCTGGTGTGTAATTAGATCATAGAATCGTATTGTTCCATTTTTCTCTGCTACCATCAGCTGGAAGAGGAAATAATAAAACCTTGTAAACTTAGCATGTAGAGAATCTTTTAAAGCTTTTCTACTCTAAAGTAAACCTAGAGTCCTTTCAAGAATACAGTAATATTTGGACTTTTAATTATACTCCAATCACGCTGTACATAGTGATTATATATTTCATCTATATATACATATGCATACATACATATATGCATGTATGTTTTGGTACTTAGCAGCACGAGTTCTCAACAACTTATTGTTTTGAGCACAAGGAACTGACTAACTGAGCTGTTCAGGAAACAATGATATTGATCAATGTAACCGTAATATCTGCATTCACACTTACTGATTTTGTATACCAAAACTGGCTAGTAGCAAACAACAGCAGACATTCAATTTTGATGCCACCTGAATCAACAGATCTCCTGGTTTTCTTAGTAAGGACCATATATTGGTGAGAAGCATAAGGAGAATTCAGATCATAGAATCATAGAATGATAGAATTGCTCAGGTTGGAAAAGATCTTGAAGATCATTGAGTCCAACCACAACCTAACCATACTACCCTAACTTTAACAACGCTCCACTAAATCATGTCCCTGAGCACCACATCCAAATGGTTTTTAAACACATCCAGGGATGGTGAGTCAACCACCTCCCTGGGGAGCCTATTCCAGCACTTAACAACCCTTTCTGTAAAGAAGTGTTTCCTGATATCCAACCTAAACTTACCCTGGCACAACTTGAGGCCACTTCCCCTCATCCTGTCAACAGTGAGAAGAGACCAACTTGTTCCCTGCTGCTATTTAACTATTTTGATACCCGATTTGACTGCTTTTTTTGTTAGAAGTGTGCATTTTTGTGATAGTCTCAAAAACCGTGTGTAGCTACTTAAGGCAGTTATTAACACAAAAGAAATAATAAATCCTAAATTGCAAGGACTAGAACATTAATGAAGATGAATAATTTGGTATATATCAACAGACTAATGCTTATCTGGTACAATAAATGCATAAGTACAAAATCATAATTTTTTATTTGATTTTTCAGTATGTTTCATATATTCCAAGCAAGAAAAACAAATCCAAAAATCTCTTGGTAATTTCAAACAGATATTTGGCTTGCCTTACAGGAGTCTGTTATTGGTGAGTCTTGTTACCATGATTAATGGAAACTTTTCTCTTATAACTGTACATTAACATGTAAACAGCAGAATAATGATCAATAACAAATGATGTACATAATCAAGAAAGAGCATTTCTGATAGGAAGAATAAGGGACTCAGAGTAAGAAGAGAAGAATAAGCATGACAGTTATTTACAGCGACTTCACTGTAGCGGATTCTACCAATACCCAGTTATAACGTGCACAGGCTCTGCAAACTTAAGCCTTAGCATAGCATCAAAATCCATAGTTTAGAGGAGTACATCTTCCTGCTATTTTAAAGGTGTCAGTGATGAAGAACCGCAAAGCACAACCTTAAAAGCCTCTTCAGGATGCCAGCAAACGCTCATTCCAGGAGAACGTAAAACAAAACGGGCCTTCTCATTTCCTTCCAAATCCCAGACCCTAAAGAAAAAAAAAAAAAAAGAATGAAACTACGTATTAGACTGCTAATACATTAAAATTCGTGCTTCAAAACATTCAACAAAAGAAGCGACCAAAAGAAAAACAGTTCGTGCTTAATCGTTTCAAGAAGAAAACAGATAGAAATGTAGAATGAAAAGTGCAGATGCTTAATAATTGTGCATAGAAGTCAGTAAAAGCTGCCAGTGCTGAAGATAATGTATTCTGAAAATGTTGAACAGGACACACACACTCCACATGAAAAGGCAACATTCAAATAATTTGATAAGCTTAGTTGTCTAGGCATGTAATCCAGATGTACTTTCTTTCTTTATTCATAATTCAATATTGCAGCTTTTGTACTATGGCACAATTAACAGACAGCACCACAAAGTGGGAAGATCAATGTTGGTCTAACTGATACAAATAATCTAGAATTAAGTACCAAGCAACTTGAATCATCCACGTTATCATGAAAAACATAAGATGATTCACTGAAGTATTTTGCTTATATAGATATTTTCATATGTTATATATATATTATACATAGATATATTCATATATTATATTTTCATTTCTTTCCTGGTAGGACAAGACTGACTAATGGAAATACAAGAAACTAAAAATGAAGCTAAGGCAAGCAAAAGGATTTGTGGCAGACGTACAGTAGCCTACCAAGTTTCTTGGCAAGCTTTCAAAAAATAAATTGTGCAAGTCAGTTTAGCCTTTTTCTTCAGAAGTACCTACAGTATGTGTCAGGCAGAAATATAAAATATTAAGAGAAATAAAAACAGACAGCAGTAATATGGATTGACAGGAAAGTGTATGTTGAAACACCAAAGCTAAGTTAGAAGATGATTGGATTTTCTTTGGATACATTCCATATGAGCGTCACTGAGCCATGAAGCTACTGAGTTTATAAAATGTAACAAAACAGACTCACAGCTACTGTTCAACTGCCTCTTTTCCTATTAAATCAGCATACAGTAGCATAAATCAATTTCAAGCACAGGGCTGTACACCATTAAATGCATTTTCACACGCAAATACATACATCTATCCTTCCTCACTAACACACAGACCATAGAAACCATCTGATTTTTAAGCACAGTGTCCTGCTCAGTCTTCACAGTAAGATGAGTGGCTGTGCACTATGATTGTTGATTCTAGGGGATTTTTGCTGACTTCCTCCAGACTTTTTCAGTTTATATCTCACCAGGGTGCTCAGAGCACTATATTTTAGAGATTACAAAAAAAAACCAAAACTTACATAATACATCATAAGTCTAGACAAAATATATGGGAACAAAGTAAGTATGTTTAGTGAATGATGTTGTTTTTTTATGCCAAACCACAACAGATCAAATATTTGTTTTCTCTGTAGAAAATACAGTCTGTAATCTTGAAGGATCAGTATCCTTACTAAAAAAAGTCAAAACAAAAACCTGACAACTGTTTAAAAAAATGAAATATCTACTTGATTAGGTAATTTAGAAACATACAATACTTTCTTCTATTGCCAGAAATTTTGCCTAGTAGATTTGTCCAAGTCAAATCAACACTTTGTGTGTGTATTTACTGTGCAGGGAGAAAATTATGATATAACAGAAGATGGTGAATCATTTTGGCCAAAGGAGAATGCCATCATGTTTCCTTCCCTGAAGTGATTGAGGTTATTAGGTGCTAAGACAGAAATTTATGCTTTCTACCTCTGTAACTTTGTTATTTACAAAACATTAAACTAGTATCTCTTTTTGTCAGAATGTTGAGATTGTTAGTAACAAACACTAGAGAAAGAAAGGAGAACAGGATAAATGCCCCACATACATTTCCTTCTTTATTTATTGCTAAAAAAATATGATATCATTTAGTTTTGGAAAGAAACAGACAGTACACATCCAAATAGATCCTTGACTGAATGCATCAAGTCCATGTTGTTACGGAAAATTACAATTACAAATACATTTAATTAACACCTCAAAATATTTCCTAGTGACTAACACAAGTTACAAATGTGCAAAGATCAAAATGTTAGCCAAACTGTGATTTTGGTTGCTTGGTAATAACCAAATCAGCTACAGATGCTATAAAAACCCTCCAGTTTTCTCCACATTCCTATCACATAAACCAATCTGTAAAGACTGAACCTCTTGGTTTACATTACTAATATTACCTTGTTTTATACTAAAACAAACTACTGTCTACTTTTCCCCCAAATATTTTTATTTTTTGTACCTCTGCATTACATCATCCTTGTATTGATCCTACTCCCTCCATTCAGTATTACTGAACAGACTTATTGGTTTAACTTAATAGTTAAAAAAAAAAAAAAGACACGATATCTTAAAGAAGAAAAATCTGAATAACCACAGTTTAAATAAAGGCCAAAGCTAAAATAATGGAAAGCCTCAAAAATTACCTATACATCTGTACAGTAAATTCATTTATTTTTAAACAAGTAAGAATTGAGAAATTATATTCTGTAGCGTATGGAGTTTTAAACTAATACAAAATTAGAGATAGCTACTGATACCATTCAAGAGAACTCTTGGAACACTGCCATATTTCTCTTATCACTTACATTCTATGGGTAAACAGATGATAACTGCAGTTATCTCAAAGCATGGAGCTATTCAAACTACTTTGAAATGACACTATTTGATGTAGTATGAATGAATGTAGATAATAGACAAGCTGCATATGTGTGGCAATTTTACCACAAAAGTTTTTTTTTTTTTAAAGTTAGGAAGGTATTCATCAGAGCATCTGATCTGAAAACCTGCTTCATGGCACTGAATATTCCCCTTATTCCATATTTTAATTTCCAAATACAGAATAATTCTAATTAGAGAGCAAAACCAAGTTCTAAGTGGATAAAAGTCATCATAAGGAATAGCATAAGAGCAAAAACATACTGTAACTTTGTAACTTTAAGGCATTTCAAAAATCCACAGAAGATGGAAGTTAAAGATAAGAAAAAACACCCACCCAATTTCTTTCAACATAAAGTTTCCTACAATCTCAGTGAACAAGGAGGAGCCATAGAATATCTAGTATCATTCAGTGACTCCTTGCCTCCAAGCTGCATCAGCTGTCCTTGAACTCAGTGATTACTTCCTAACCTACTCTTAAAAATGACTAACAAGAAGTTTTAACTTTTTTGTTTTATAACCTCTATCTTAGAAATCCTTTGCTGAAGTTTCTTTGCATCTCCAGCAGACATATTCCATGTGTGAGCCAAGTCTTGTCACTACTGAACAGCCTAGAGAACGAGGAAGAGGGAAGATTCCTCTTCCAGAGATCACACAGAAAAGGTAAAGAGAGCCAAGTCATTCCTCATTGTGCAGCAGGAGTGAGAAGACCTCGGCAAAGGAAAATGGAAGTGCAGAAATTGGCTAACACTGTGGGGAATACAGCCAACGATGGCCTTGCCTCAGGTCTCTTGTCAACTCTGTATGGAAGGTGGTTACCAATGATTGAAAGAAAATTCTGGGTAGGACATGAAAGAAGAGAAGGCTCAAGAGGAACCATAAAAAATCCCACTCGCTGTTCGTAAGACAAAGGTGTAATAGGTAGCTTCAAGTAAGACAAATTCATTTTGTCTTACTGATAAAGTTTCTATCGATGAAATAATGCACTGCCCAACTAAGAGGATCTGTAGAGAATTAGGTAGCAGAACAACCTACTTAGGAAATAGTGCCAAATATGCCACAAAAATGGTTGCACTGGGAGAAGAGGAAATGCATCTGAGTTAACAGGGAATTCATCTGCTTAACACTAGTCTTCTAGGCAGAACTGTCCGAACCATCTCCTGACTCAGCACGCAAGGTCCTAGTAGGGCATTTCAATTATTTTTGATCTATGAAATAAATGTGTAAACAGTTTATGAGAAAGCCAACTCATGTTCGTGGTTTTCTTTCAATGGCCAAAGGAACCATCAGTGTTATTAAAGAAGTAGATATCTGAATCTTTTAGATTCAAATTCAGCATTACAACCTATGGTTTCTCTAGCTTCTTGTAGTATTTACTTGGTTATGCAAGCATTGATCAGTTTTTCCACTGCTAACTGTGGGATGGAATCTTGATTACACTCTGCAGTGCTGTGAGAAGTGTGAGAGCTATGGGAACTGCACGTGCACCATCTCAGCCATCTTGGCCTACTGTTCTTCACTAATATGCATGCTCAGATTAAGAGAAACTAAAACACACCAGCATTACTCCTGGAATACCCTTACATTTACCTAAAGCAAAAGCACAGAGACTAAGCACTATCTTTGCATTAATATAAAACTTCAGGTGTATTTTTTCAACTAAAAAAACTAGCTGTTCTGATCTACGTTTACTGAGTTGTAAATGTAGACCACCTAAAACTAAATGCTTCTGAGGGCTGACCATTACTGGAAATTCAACTATAATTTTGCCAGTGAGTTTCTAGAACATAAAGTAACTGCCAAACAAATCAAATGCAATGATTTATATTTAAAACAATTTATATGCTATATTACATTCTAGAACTGTGTGACTCTTAACATAAGTCAAAACATGTCACAAAGGAAATTGCTACCATGTCATAAAATTTCTCTGAATATTTTTAAGACTTTGTAACTAAAGACTTATTCATCCATACTTAAGATCAGACTGAAATAACATTCCAAACATTTGATTTGGAAAGTGAATTCTTTTTCTTTTCTTTTTTTATGCTGACTGGATACAATAGTAGGAGACTGGTTGGTAAGTACAACCAAAATTGTTGGTTAGTAGTTGGGTCAGGACTGTAAAGTATAAAAGAAATCATGAAAGACTTCAAATAGGGAACATACAGGGATACATACGAAAAGCATGCAAAGCAAAAGACTAAAAATAATCCAAGACCTTCACTTATTTTCATCCATTATAATGCATAACTAGCTTGATAAACATCATCAGCATACATCAAAAAAGATTAATGTTTTGGTATGACATTTATAATATGAAGGGACACTGGGGAACTCTGCCACAACAAATACATTAAGATAGAATAACATGGAATAAAATACTCTTGTTTTTTTGTAACCCCTAACTGAGTTCACTAAGAATAGGGAGATACAAATAACAATTTGGTGAAAGAATTAAGTGAGAATGGCAACTGACTGAAATAAGGTAAGATAGGTGCAACAAGCACTGACAACATATTGAAAAAAACCATCACACAACAAAAAACAAAGAAGAGTTATCACTGTTTTTTCTGACTACTGTCTAGTGAATTACCCACGCAATATAACTAAGACATAAGAGTACGGTATAAGCAAACACACTACAGGTCCAAAAAAACCCACCAAAGAACAACCAAAACCCAACACATAAAGAACCACAATATGTTTTGTGATTCTATAGTTAATTTACTTTTCAGTGGTACCAAACCTTCCCCCATGAATGTCTACATAGGACCTAAGTCTAACTTCCCAACCACAGAACATCCCTTTAGAAGGGACCCACATGGATCATTGAGTCCAATTCCGGGCTCCACACAGGAGCAGCCAAAATTCAAACCATATTTCTGAGAGCACTGTTTTTGAACTCCAGCAGGCATGGGGCTATGATCCTTTCCATGCAAAGTGACCATGAGAAATTGCCATGCTGTCATTATTGAAGTCCTGATACCAACAGTAAATCTTCCCGCTCAGTGAGGAAGGAGTGTGAGGTAGTTACCAATTAGATTCAAGACCTACCTCTGCAGTCTGGCCTGGCAGCTTAACATTTGTGTTCATTGTCAGGATGCAGATCAGACTAGTGATTTTTAACAGGATGACATTTGACATGAAATAATTCAAGAAATATTAGATAGGGTCATGAACTACTAACCAACAGCTAAGTGGTGTCAAGCTCTTTGTGTTTCCCAAACATATCCTGTGTACATGTTACAGGAGCTTTATTAATTATCAGAAAAAAATGATTTGCACATATGAATCTATGCAGAACTATAACTGTGAAAATATTCGAGTTCCTACAGATAGATAGATTTTTTTTTTTTTTAAATGGTGAACAGAGAGCTCTGCTCACCTAGTCCTTACTAGCAAAGGGGGGATGCAGGTGCTCCCATGCTTAACGCAAATATTCAGTGTATAGCACTGTATAATGCTTTCAAATTCTAAGGCATTAAATTCCCTAAAGCTACCATAAAAGATTTCTTTTCTTATTCCCAAGCTCTTATGACACCAAGAAATCAACAAGATTTAAAGAAAAATAATGAGATTACCAGGCACATGGCTTTCAAAAGAAATGTATAAAAAAATGCAAATGTAAGACATTTATTTACACATATTTACTTAATTTTACTTTAACTGTGCTCAATGTTAAAACATGTGACTTCCAAATTTGACTTATAATTTTGCTTAATACTAAATTGATAATTTAACAATAGTTATTTTAGATATTTTCTCTACCAGTGGTATTCAAATTAAAACTTTGCAGTCACACTTCAAAAATATTTTTTTTCTATTCTTAATGGAAGGGAAAAACAATTATGAAATGCTTAAAAAAGTGAAAGAGAGGAAAGTATCCTGCAAATTCTTCAATGTTAGTTTACATTCAATACAAGCAAAATTTGAAATTACACTATTTTGCCAAAAATATATCGTAAGTATACCCTTGTGTACAGCTTCATATTTACTGGAATACAGCCACCCTCGGGACACAATCAAGAAGGTAACAACATATAGAACTTGGAGTCTTAATTGTTCAAGCAATGTTGCATGTGCAATTTTTGCAGCTACGAAATTTTGATCTCTAATACAAATACAGTTGTGAGTACCCACAACATGGTGGGGGTTTATGAATCTTTCATAGTGTCTGTTTTCAGAAAAGAAATATTTTCTAACTCTGTATTAGTTTTGAGATTGCCAGTGTAGAGAAATGAGATAGTTATTATTATTTTTTTTAACCTTGAGTTTACAAACTGATCCCTCTTCTTTTGTCTGAATGCACTTCTATTCACAATCTGGTAGCACAGATGGCTACTGCAATTATTTGTATGCAACAGTATTTTCAGTACTCTTTCATAATTAGTTCTACATTGCAGCTGGTCTTGTGTTACAAGACCAACAAAATGACATAAAAGAAGCAAAAAGAATCCCTGAATGGTGTGTTATCAATGAAAAGGTAAAAACCCTGAATATAATACCACACCCTCTTTTCAACAGGCATCTGACTTATTGTTCTCCAACTACAAGAAAGAAAAAAAGAAAATAAAATCAAACCCAGCTGCAAGACAACACGGTTGCAGTAGCTTGTGGCAAGATGGTTTAACACATGAAAACTCATATCCACTACAAATTGTTAAACTTACTACTGAGTAAAAATGAGGGAAAATCTAAACGAGTCCCTCTACATAATGTTCATACTGAAATGTAGTGTTAATTATTTCAAGACACAAGTCTTATTATTTCAAGGGGAACTCTGACACAGTAATACTGAAATACTTGAAACTCCATGTTCTTGTGCTAATTGTTCTAGTACTTCATTCCAAAGGTATTAACAGATGATGTATCCTGAGAAAAATTTCAGGGTAGAAACTAAACACAGACAGAAAAAACTATTTGTCATCTTACACTACTGCTGAAGCAGATTACACAGTAAGTAAGGAATGATTTTGGTAAGTCTGAGGGAATGCATTTTCCATTAGTTTTGAAAGTGTAACCTTTAAATTCAATAAAAAATGTCTTCATGCTCCACATGTATGAATGGAAAAAAAATAAGAACTCAAGTATCCAGAAAAAAAAACAAAAATCTTACATACTTCCCATGGCTTTTAACCATAGACTTTGACTTACTGCATAACTGTCTTTCAAGGTTACCAAGCTCAACTCCTGACAGTATATGTTAATTAAATCAGTCTATTTCCTTTTATACTTAGTATCAATTAGCCTGTTGGTTTTAAAACAATTCTCTGTCATACCAGGAACACTGATCATTTCATAAAACAAACAAAACATGCCACATTTTCAAATAGCTCTTCGCTGAATAAACCCAACACTAGTTTTGATTCAGCAAAGAAATGAAGAATAGAGAATAAATCAAAACAAGCTAAGAATATAAAGTCATACACATTTCTACTATTCATTCCTAATGATTTTCTTGGAAATATGGACAGAAAAGCTCTTAAAAATCCACTCACTGGTTTGACTACTATTTCTGAATTCTCTAGGGGCATCTAAAACTCACAAGCCTTTTAGATTTTAAATTTGAGAACAGAGTAACTCAACTAAAGCTAATAGACCGTGATTTATACCAGCTGATGATTTGCCCCTTACCAAATCTTGTACACAGAATAATCCCAGCAGCTATGGCCTTTTCTCTTAGCAGGTAGCAGGTTGCTTCAGATACAAGACCTTTCCTTCCTTTTTTTTTTCTTTTTTTTTTTTTTTTTAAAAAGTTCAACTAATAAATGGCCTTTTGTTCCCCCCCCCAAGTCTTAAATGGTTATTTCCATAGCAATCAATATGGCGATAACTTCACATAATCAGAGAAAAACTAAAACAGTTCCTTAATTGAGACAACTTTCATATTCTCACAGCTATATCAAGAAAA